>NC_133203.1:15712408-15902408 GCF_958299795.1 Porites lutea
GCCAACATCTAGCCGAATTTTTGAAAGCGTGCTCCCAATAACATGTATAAAATTAAACCAAATTTGTGTTCAGTTTAGTCAAGATCTGACGCTTCTTTTATTAATATTTCACTGAAGAATTCCAACCTATTCCTCCAACCTTGAAATGGGATACAGCTGCCCTGGTGTTTTTCTCCTTGGAACACGTAGATGTTTAGAGACGTTTTTCACTCAGCTCCTGTTCCGCAACCCCATTTTCATTTAACCTTTCTTGAAATTTAGGAGTAAAGCTATGAGCCTTAAACAGATGATGTTCATCTATTCAACTCTTGCAGACAAATAAAACGAATAACTCTCTCTCATGCACCTCTTTTTTTTGCTGGATCGGGGGAAAAACTGGCATTCAAAGAGCTTTCATTACTAGTTCACTGGTTTGCAACAAAGCCACTCGTTGTGTTGTCACGCAAAGCTTCTCCCCACAAACGGGCTTGTGGGGAGGAGCGTTGCGTGACGACACAAGAACGCCTGTGTAGCAGACCACTAGTTTACTAGCCTAAATTATTATTTTCTCTCCTAAAGTAATGCCGCCTGCGGTTTTGAAGATAACAAAAACAAAAACAAAACATAAAAATCAAAGCGAAGGAACGGATGGTTACTGCATGAGGAACTGGTTACTGAGGAATAACTGCAAAACGGTGTAATTCTGCTTTAGCGTCCTAACGTTTCTAAGACCAACAATTTGATTACCTCACTTTACGGGACTATGCAATAATTATCAGGAGGAGGGGCTAAGAAATGAGCTTCAAAGAAAGGGGAAATTATTATGCACTGTCCCCTCTCCCCCCCCCCCCCCCACCCCCGTTAGCAAAAGCTGAATTATTTCAGCCGCCTTTTTGATCTCTTGATAATTTTTACTACCCCCTTTCCCCCCACACCAAATATAATGTAACTGTAGAAGTTGAAAAGCTTGAAAACCGCTTCTTTATGTGTTTTCCGACAATCCTGCTTGTAATTAAATGAAGGATGATCATCGCAGTTTTCTTTTCGCAACTGCATGAAGTTGCGTATATAACAGCTGCGATGATCATCCTTCATTTAATTCTTCACTCCGCAGTTCACATATAACATTTTCATATCATTCAAAACTTCAACCCTGCTTGTGCTGGAAGGTTTCTCCGAGAGGAGTACAAGCCAAAGCTCCATGATGACAGCAACATAAGGGCATACCGAGAGGGAGGCGAATCGCATATAAGCATCATGTCATCACAGAAAACATAACTAAACATGATGACAGCCTATTTAAGGAGGGTGGCAAACCTAAGACTGGCCTAAATTGTCTTCACAATTCAGTCAGCAATGAGAAAAGACACTACATCTCGTCTGGCGTTGAAAAGGGTGTGTCACTTTTTGTTCAGGACTTGGACAGAGTGATGGCTAAATATAAGACCCTCATGTAAGGCGTCATATCAAATTGGCACCAAGTCCACAAACATCTGAAGCAAGAAAAAGGAAAGAACAGAGAAGGTGAATAGAGGAAAAGAGAAATTTCACAGCTTGTGAAAACAGAAGAAAAAGAGCATGCCCTGTTTTCCATTCCCCTGGGAGGAGTACCCCTTGCAAACGACTTTGAGCCGGACCGATATTTGGTATTCTCCAACTGGAAACAGTTGATTGTTAAACTCTACATTTGTTTACCCCAAAGACAGACAAGGCATGCTTACGCGACCTCTGCAGGGCAAACTGTTTCGCCAGGGAAGCTCAGGAGATTGTTTGGGACTTCTGCACCTTACTGTGAACTTACTGTAGCATCAGGTCAGCGGTTATATTTAGCGCATGCCTACTGGAATAAAGTGTGTTCATTTGCATCCGCCATCTTGAGTGTATGTTGTGTCTTCTCGGAGAACACTTCATGGTGTCAGAAGTGGGATGGAGCACCTGAAACCGCCTGAAGCTTTGATATTGTCTACAGCGACGAATAAAGCCGAAGCATGGCGGCGTTGGAAAATGTCATGGGACCTGTACAAAGTTGCGAGCGGACTCGATCAAAAGGATGAGAAGATTCAAGTCGCTACGTTGCTCCACGTGCTTGGCAAGGAATGTGTGGAAATTTTTTCAAATTTTGTGTGGGATTCCGAGGATGATCGGGATAAAATTGAGGCCGTCGAAGGAAAGTTCAAAGCTCATTGTGCACCACTGACCTCGAGGCACTTCAATCGCTATTTGTTCATCGAACGGAAACAGCAAGACGGAGAGACAGTCGATGAATTCTGTAGCGCATTGAAAACACTAGCTAAGAACAGCGACCTCGGTGATAAAGAAGAATCTTGGATTACATCCATGTTAGTCCTGGGGCTTAAGGATCCGCATTCCAAAGAAAGGTTGATGGAGAGAGAACAGAGTTTAGAGAAAACATTGCAAGCAGCTCGCATCGCAGAAACAAGCAAGCAGCACATGAAGAGCATAAAAGAAGAGGGTAGCAAAGTTGAGAAAGTGGATGTAGTAGACGGCAAAGGACAGAAGCCTCAATGGGGAATGCCCTGTAGGAGTTGTGGTATTCGACATGCCCGAGATTCATGTCCTGCTGCTGGGCGACGCTGCCACAAGTGCCAGAAAATGAACCATTTTTCAAGGATGTGTCGTACCTCAGATGGACAAAAGAAACAGGTAAACTCTCTTGATGATTGTGACTCTGACTCTGAAGTTATGTTCATTGGAGCAGTCAATGCAGGAGACAAAGACTGGGTTGAAACTGTCAATTTTGGAACTGTTCAAGAAGTCTTTAAACTAGATACTGGGGCCCAGTGCAATGTCTTGCCCAAAGCCGCATATGACAAAATTACAACAAACCCTTTGCAACCTTCCTCGGCAAGATTAGAAAGTTACTCCAAAACTTGTATTAGACCTGTTGGAAAATGTGAGCTGCCTTGTTGGGTGCGTGGGGAAAGGTATCAAGTATGTTTTCAAGTGGTTGATGGAAATTACATGCCCCTCCTGGGTAGATCATCCTGTGAGAATATGGGCCTAATCCAGCGCATAAATGCCATTGAAAGTGTCAGTATTCTTGATGAGTTCCCTGAAGTATTCCAAGGACTTGGGTGCCTCCCAGGGAAATATCACATTAGTGTGGACCCCTCTGTTCCTCCTGTGGTCCACCCACCCAGACGAGTTCCTCACTCTAAGCGAGTCCCACTGAAGAAAGAGTTAGATCGGATGGAGAATGTTGGCATTGTAGAGAAAGTTCCCTTGAATGAACCTGCCGATTGGGTAAGCAGCCTTGTTTGTGTTGATAAACCGGATGGGTCTATTCGTGTATGCTTAGATCCTAAAGATCTTAATGTTGCCATTAAAAGAGAACACTACCCTTTGCCAGTGGTAGATGACATCACAACTAGTTGTTCAGGAGCCACACTATTTTCAACTTTGGATGCAGAAAAAGCATTCTACCAGATCCAGTTAGACGAGGAGAGTAGCAAGCTCCTGACATTTAATACCCCCTTCGGAAGGTATAGATACCTGAGGATGCCGATGGGGATTAAGTCTGCTCCAGAAGTTTACCAACAAAGAATGGAGCAAGTCTTTGAAGGATTGCCGGGTGTGAAAGTCATCATGGATGACATAATCATACATGGTCGAACTGGGCCGGAACATGATACACGGTTGAGGGCTGTTCTGCAGCGTGCCAAAGATAACAATCTCAGATTGAAGAAGTCAAAGTGCCACATACAACAGGAAGAGGTGAAGTTCCATGGCCACTTGTTCTCCCATGACGGTTTGAAGACAGACCCAGAGAAGGTCAGAGCCATAGTTGAGATGCCAAGGCCAACAGACAAATCTGGTGTACAAAGATTGTTGGGGATGATCAACTATGTCAGTAAATTCATCCCCAACATGTCTGACCTTACTGCACCATTAAGACAGTTACTACACCAAGATGTTGAGTGGCACTGGGAAGAGCAGCAGGAAGCTAGTTTTAAAGCAATCAAGGAATCGCTTGTCTGCGCCCCTATTTTAGGATATTATGATGCAAAGAAATCCCTGACGCTACAAGTTGATGCCAGTTCAACTGGACTGGGTGCAGCATTGATTCAGGAAGACCGACCAATAGCTTATGCCTCAAAGGCACTCACGCCCACTCAAGAAAGGTATGCCCAAATTGAAAAGGAACTTTTGGCAGTAGTATTTGGCTGTGCCAAATTTGCAGAGTACATCGTGGGTCGTGATGTCACCGTTGAATCAGATCATAAACCTTTGGAGGCAATTATGAAGAAGCCCTTACACGTAGCACCCTTACGGCTGCAACGGATGTTGGTCCAACTCCAGCGCTTTCCAGGAATCAATGTGGTATACAAGCGTGGAGACAGCTTACATTTAGCGGATGCTTTGTCTCGAGCCCATTTGGAAGAACAGCTGACGAATGCTGAGCAATTGGACATAAACTTAGTAGAGGATGTTATCTCTGACCACCAGTTGGCCCGTTTCGCTGAGGCAACTAAGGAAGATGCGATTTTGTCTGACCTGCAACAAGTTATTTTGTCAGGTTGGCCAGATTCCAAAGGTCAAGTCCCACCCAATGCACAGGAGTTTTGGAATTACCGTGATGAATTAACAGTAGCCCGGGGACTGATCGTTAAGGGACAAAAGATTGTTGTACCAAGTAGCTTGAGAGGAGAGATGCTTGAGAAACTGCATGAGGGACACCTGGGTATCAACAAGACAATAGCGAGAGCGCGGGACGTATTGTTCTGGCCCAGGATGAGTGTGGAGATAACCGAGAAGATTAAAAACTGTCCTGTATGTCTAGAAAATCGACCAAGTCAGCAGCCTGAACCATTGAAGTCGCACGAGATTCCACCACTGCCTTGGGCTAAGGTTGGCACAGATATTCTGCACAAGAATGGTCGGAACTACCTCGTTACTGTCGATTATTACTCCAAGTGGCCAGAAATGACTTTACTCCCGTCAATGACAAGCACCGGAGTAATTACAGCTCTTAAATCCCAGTTTGCGAGATATGGAGTCCCTTCAGTTGTCGTTTCTGACAATGGCCCCTGTTACAGCTCTGCAGAATTTAGGAAGTTTTCAGAAGACTGGGGTTTTGAACACATCACTTCAAGTCCTGGCTACCCACAATCCAATGGCCAGTCAGAGAGAACCGTCAAGACCGTTAAAGCAATGCTGGAGAAAGCTGGTGACCCATACAAAGCTCTCCTTTCTTACCGAAATACACCCCTGGAGGAAGTTAATCTGTCACCCTCACAAATGCTAATGGGAAGACGTTTGCGAACCTCAATTCCAGTGACTGAGGATTTGTTGAAACCTCAACTCTATGACCCTGAAGATGTCCTCCCTAAGTTAAAAGAAAGGCAGAGAAAGCAGAAGCTGCAGCATGACAGAAAAGCAAAGGAACTGCCCCCTTTGAGGGATGGTGAGGTTGTAAGAGTTAGAGAAGGCAACAAGTGGAAACCTGCTAGAGTTACACAGGTTCTTCCTTCACCTAGATCTTATAAGGTTGAAACAGAGCGTGGAGAGTACCGAAGAAACCGTCGACATTTATTAAGAACTGAAGAGTCTCAGATCCCAGAAATCACCCCTACACCGGAAGTCTCGAATGATGAGGACCTGACAGACACGGAAGTTGAGCCATCCTCTGTTAGAGTGGCCCACGAGAATCCTGTAACACCGCCAACCGGAATGTCTACGGCTACTACCACGCGGTCTGGTCGGACAATTAAGGAACCTCAGAGATTTAAGGACTATGTTAAGTATTAGATACAAAGCAGACACTTTACAGCTTTTCAGTTAAGCTTTCTGTTTCCAGTTTTCAGGAAAGGACACATTGCTCTTGTTGCAGCATTGTCTCATGTTTCTTTTTTTGTTTTCTTTCTTTTATTGTTACGGTTTGTTTGTTAAATTCAGTAATTTCAGCTCTCTTTGTTTCTTAAAAAAAAGGGGGATGTAGCATCAGGTCAGCGGTTATATTTAGCGCATGCCTACTGGAATAAAGTGTGTTCATTTGCATCCGCCATCTTGAGTGTATGTTGTGTCTTCTCGGAGAACACTTCACTTACAACTGTCTTAAAGGACAGTATCTAAGTACAAATGGTTTGTTTGGGACAAGTTATGTTTTTAGTTGAGTTTGGCCTTGTAATGAATACTAGAATTATAGAAATTTTATAACACAAATCAATTCTTTTGCAAGGAAAATCTGGTACCATGTTTAAAATGTGATGACCTTTTTTATATATATAAAATTCACATTTTCTAAGAGCATTGAGCATAATTAAGAGTACATTTCCTGTGAGTTACAATGCATGTAGAATTGTTCTTACAATTTTTTGTACATGACATAAAATGCATCTAGGGCCCTCCTGTAATAAGAGTCGTTTATTTTATTTTGAGCCCCCTCTATCTTGGGATTATTTTTACTTAATGCCCCCGACCCCCTCCTGCTGATAATTATTGCACAGTCCCTTACTGATAAAAGTCACGCGCGCGAAAAGTCTGGGAGAGGCGAGTAGAGTTGATTTGGAAAACTGTGAATACCTCTGGAAAATCTCCAGCGACAACTATTGGCCAATTTCTAGTTGCTCCAACCTCTGTTTTATAAAGGTGAAGCCTTGAATGTGAAAAAGATTTTTTTTTTCTAGGGGGGTGGGGGCTGGGGGATTCCCATATGAAAGGGGCGGGGATGCTCGTCGTCTCGCTTCGGATTTTGGTGAAAAGCATGTTTTTAAAAAAGCAAAGATTCCAAATAGATTCAAAAGAGGCCCCCCGATAAATGTTTAGTTTTTTTTTTTTAACTTAATCGTGACAGTGATGCTTACATGCATAGCAGCGACAGAAAATAAAAAACAAATAGGTAGAATAGCTGTTTTATTTTCAAGCTGACATTACATCAACGCACTTGGTAAGTGCCGTCTTGATTCTTAGCTGTAATGCGTTTTGGTTCGTCTATAGTGAGTTACATTAGTTGAATCACTCTACTTTCGGCTTTGATGCCGGTCAAGCCTAAGGCAGCCTCTTGCAGACAATACCACAAGGGACATGATTCGAACAGGATAGGTCATTCCAGTATCCGTTTATTCCAGGGTGCGGGTGCCTGGTCCAAAAATTGCTGCATGGTTCATGAGCATTTCCATTCGGCTCACCTGGAAACCATTTCTTGAATGTCGGAATTGAGTTGTCAGCCCAGATAAACGCTTTTCTTTGCGGGTTCCACTCCAGTGCCAGCCAAACCTGACGCAATGACGGAGCGCGCTTGTTAACTAGCTTCAGTACAAACTCGTTTTCTTCTTCACTGTTGATCTTCACCAGATCTCCTCCCAGTCCTTTGCAGTAGGCTTGGGCCTGGTGCCAAGTCTTGATGGAGTTGCTCACCAAGTAACAGTAGCCTTTAAAATATGTCCAGTCACTGGGACAAGGACCTTTTCAATGGGAAACAAAACAAAGGTTATTTCTATGAACATTGGTGGGGTTATCCCTAAGGTTTCTCTTAAGTTTTGTACCCGATCAGAAAGTCAGCTCACCATAGCAAGTCTACGGTTAAGCTATTTAATTAAAGGGTGTTGGTTTGTTGGCTAGAGCTAGTTAGTCAAAAAAGTGGTTCTGTTACCCGTTGTTCATATGCTTGGCTAATTTTCCCTTCAAACCCTTACCAAAATCAGAAAACTCTAACCAATTGGAGTCAAAATATAATCTTTGCTTGATATTACTTACCAAATTTTAGTATGCGTTCAATACTTCGTAGAGTTGTCTGCAATGTCGCATCAGTGACATCTCGCTTGAATTTATCGTCCGACTGAACTGTTAGAAAAAGAGAACAGTTCACTGTTTTTCACTAAAACTTGGTGAAAATAGCTAATTCACCGCCAGTGAATTTTTCATCAAATATCAAAATGTTTACAACGTCTGTGAATCAAGTGTATCAATAGAAATGGTGGTTAACAGCCACCAAATTTATTGGCAGTGATTATACAACTTACATGTCCATAAGCCATTTGATTTAGGTTCAATTTTTGTCCTTGATTTATTTCGGGGGCACCCAACGAGAATATAGTTCAAAACCACTTAAACATAGCATTGTTAAACGTATTTTAGTATTTACACGGTAGATATAGGCATATTTTTATCCCCTAAAAATTTTTAATCTGTTTGGATTTCCTAGCTGAAAGTCTAGTGATCCGAAAATTATAGGGATCAAAACTTACCTCTTCGAAAATTTCAGCCAGAAAAAAGGCTCCCGAAAATTCTAGGTGACCTTTTTAGGGCAAAAATCCGTTAAAAATGGGCAATTATACCATTTTTTAGATGTTCGAAAATCCTAGGAGAGGCAGACAAGCAAGAAATTTTGGAAAAAATGTTCCGAAAATTCTAGATCTCAAATCGTCTCTCGAACAGATATTTTCCGAAAATTGTCGTTGGGTGCCCCTGTTATTTTGCCGATAATGTTTCGTTTAAAATATTCTGTTTATCTAAAGAGTTGAAAGGTCTAATAACTTCCTTTGAATACTCACGATTCCATTTTTTCTGAACAGATGAAACTTGTTACATGCAGTCGGTGATAAAAATAGAGTGAATTAACCTCAGTTATTTTGGTCGCCTCAATAAACAGCAACTGTTAATTCAATTTAGCGCTCAGTTCTCAAGAAGAAGAGCGACGAATGAATTATCAATAAATCACTGTAAATAGATGCTCGTGCTCTAAAAAGCCTCCTTTTAATAATACGTTATGTTATTTCTTCTGGAAACTTGTAAAAGTCCTGGAGAAGGGACTTTAAACCGAAGTTTGTAGAAGTAAATGTAGGATTCGTTGAAGCCGGAATTCACCATAATTTTGACTTATCATAATTATGTCATATTATCCTTATGTTCATAGCTTTACTTAAAGCGCGGATATTAATGACTTTGAGCAGATTAAAGTAAAATACGTGATGGCTATGCTTTAGTGGATTATTTCAATAAACGTATAAAAACGCTTCCGAAACATAAATACGACATTCAATACAACCAGTTTGTTCGGTTACATCCATGGTAGCGAAAAAACAAAATAGAAATAACTTCACTGTAACTTCAGATGTAATAGGAAGAAGAATGTTTTCAGTCGATTGCTCAATTGAAACAGACGTTTCTCGAAATAAAGGCTCCTTCGGTGTCAAGCGATATACAATCGGCCCTGTGAGATTACCGAGACTGAAGCGGCCGCAAGATTTGTAGACCGCAGAAATGATTTAAAGTGTACCTGTGCCGAGCGAGATAAAAATCGGTAGAATAGTAAAAACCAGTTTCATATCAGCAGTTTCAGTCCTTCTGGATATCTGTATGCGAGTTTTCTCTCTAACAGTCCTCAAAATAATGACTCATAGAATCGGATATGATCATAACACGCCCCTAAACAAGCTAAAACAAGTTATGGGATGTGGGAGATGTAAACATGACCGTGACCACGAAACAGGGAAATTCGTAGATGGATTGGGTACATAAGTTTCAATGATAGTTAAAATCTTCAGTAACTTGGACACATTAACAAACTAAAAATGATAGGACGGTAACAAACGGTAACAAACTAAAAATGGTAGGACGTAATAGCTTTTGCCAAAAACCTTAAATTTCTTGGTGTTGACTTGGTGATTATTTTCTCCTATCACATATGTATATTCTATTCGACAACTTTGAGTAACTTGACATAAAATCATTTTGCATATAATGTTTCACTATAATTGAGGGCCTCCCAGAGGGGGTACATGTTCCCTTGTTCCCTAGAAAAAATTGGAGTTTTTCCCTTGTTCCCCAAAAATAAATTAAGATGTTCCCTGAAATTCACTTTCATCAAGTTCCCCTGTTCCCAGAAATTCTGTTGCATGTTCCCTTGATCCCCAGAAATATTAATTAATGTTCACCAGAATTTCAATCATATTTCAGTTTTCGATGGTCAGTATTTTCGTAAGTTTTACCTCGTTAGTCATAGTAGAGATAATCCTCAGCAAAACGCCTCTTTCGTCTCCTTGATGAATGCCGCATCACCTCTGGTTCATCAGCAGAAATTTCTGTCGCCTCTGTAAGAGTGAGGACATCACTTGTCTGTTGAATTTCACCACTTGTCTTGTGTACAGGCAGTGAACAAGTGTTGAAGTTTGAGCTCAACTTAGTGTTCACTTCTCTTCAACACTGAAATATTACTGAACTGCACTAACCAGTAATGAATAATTGAAGACATTTTTTTTGGTATCATAGTGCTACATTGTGTCTCGATTTTCAGTTCCACAAAATATTAAAATAAATACTTCTCATTTTAAAAGTGATATTTTCTCATTCATCTTATTGGATGGTTGTCTGAGAAATCAGGTTAACCTGTACAGTAGTATGAATAAAGTCAAGAAAGTCTCACTTGGAGATATTTTTATGTACGCTCATAAGTGTAGCATTGAAAAATCAGAGCATGACTTACCTATCATCTCCCTTTGATGACTAGTAATCTGTGGTAAAGCAGTCTCCCACTGTTCCTGCGTGTCAATTTGAAAAATTCGTCCTTTGGGCCACTCAGGTAGTTTTGGCCGAAAGTCTTTTGAAGACAGCTGAATTTTGAACTTAACGATTGTTAGCATTGCACATTTCTCCTTGATGCCAAATCCTTTCTACAAGCGGCTTAAAACTGACGTAAAATCTTTATCTGAAACAGTCCTCATACCGAGTTCAAAACACCATCTTTCTGTGGGCTTTTCATTTCCATTGTGATAAAATGCACCGGTAACCGGTACAATTACCGTTGTGTCTGATATATCCGCAGATTGAGCTTGAATTCCTTCTGTTTCCGTTGCCATTTATTAATAAATGGTTAGCGTTTCTAGACATGGAACACCAAAGAGAAAATTACCATAAAAATGGCGGTCCACCCGACGGAGTCTCTCCCAAGGTTTCCACGCGTTCTAAACTCGTCCCCAGTCGTCACCAGTTCACTTGTGAAGATTAGTCGCCAGGCTTAGTCGTCGGAAATGCGTGAAATTACAGAAACGTGGGAAATGTCTTCATAAACAGTTAATGGAAATTTCTCCAAAAGTTAGAAAATGGTCGAAAGTCAATGTTCCCTTGTTCCCGAATATCCCTCAACAGTTCCCTTGTTCCCTAAAAGTTATTTTGAAATATCCCTTGTTCCCTAAAAGTAAATGGCGATGTTCCCTTGTTCCCTAAAACCCCTGGGAGGCCCTCATAATTACTGTTCGTAAGTATTTACTTTCATTACTTTCATTACTAAGACTGATACATTGAATAGTGTCCAACGACTTCCATCTGAAACCAAATGTTTCTGTCGTAGTATAGGTAGTAATATTAATTATAGGATAATGGATAAAAATGGATAAAACTTTTTTGCTATAAGGAAGTGAATTTCGTTGTTGACCGAGTTAACTAATACAGCCCGGCCCTAGAACAACTAGGTCTGTATTACAAGAAAGTCGGACATGTATTCTTTCATACAACAGTTAATTGGAGTACAAACAATTGTGATTATAATAAAGAATCTTACAGAGACTTACTGGACAATGCATACTGGCGTACTTGGAATATTGGTGTCGTTTCAGTATAACTTACATTTCATTCCCATTTACATACATGTATGTTTTATTTGTTGTCGATTGTCAACCGGACAATCGACATTTAGTCAGTTTTTATCTACTTTTCATTTGGCTATAAAGGTAAACACATGCACTTCCTTCACGCCAAAAAACAGCGAACGGTAAAATATATTGGTCATCTCTATTCATTTTGTGTTTGTCGTGAATTTGTTGTGATGGGAATGTGTTCACAGAAGAAAGATTTAAAAATACCTCTCTAATGCGAAAAAACTAAGACATAATTGTGATCAAGCATCTGAAAATGAAGCTTGTTGAAAGCCGAATGTAAAACTGAAAATACAATTCCAAGACAAAAGGAGGAATGGTTTTATTAGGAAATAAGGTCATTTAACTTTCTGTAAAGAAAATCTAAAAGGAAAAGTTATAAAAATTGTAAAATGAATTTTTTTAAATGAAAAAAATTAAGAAAACGAATGGAAAACAAGCTTATTGTCTTAAAATCAATTTCACATTTACGCTAATGATTGGATTTTTATTTTCTGTAACTGTTTAAAAATATTCCAAAAGGTAAACTATTTATAGGCAAAAAAGAGTGCTCATTTGTAATATATCAATGTTGTGACCTTTTGATTAGCAGTAAACTATCGCCGAAGTTTTAGACAATGTGAAATCGCTTCCGAATTCGATAAAGTGAAATTTAGCATTTTTTTTGGGCCGCTTAAACTGATGAGAAAAATCACCAAACGAACCCACAACCTGCGTTTTTCCTCATATAGACACTTAATGTAATACTAGCGCCATTCACACTTCTTATAGGATTTTAAGAATAACACGCGCTGTGTAAGCTATATAAGCAAGGACAGCAAGGCCTCATAACTAAGAAAAAGATGAGTTAACTAAAACTTTCTAATAAAACATTCATCGTGGACCAACACGAAGCACCCGGGACGAAGCAGAACTGAACACTTCCTTCTTTTAGAACACAACCAGGTCAATGTTTTATTGCCCACACGAACGACAGTTAGTTTTGAGTCAGTATACAAGACGCTACTTTTCTTTGGGTTTTTGCCGCAGTCGCATCTATGATCTCACCAACTGCAGTTCTTTTGAACACTTGCAATCATAGCAGTAATTCCAATACCTTGCTATCAACAATGGCCGTTACAGATCTTCTAGTAGGAAGTTTATGTGTACCGTTATCTGCTGTGGTTGGACTGTTAGTTTCTTAGCAAATACTGACCGACCATTACATTTGCTTGCTGCACTTTGTTGCGATATGGTCGACGGTCATTCTTACGATTTGTTCGATTTTCCATCTGACAATGATGGCATGGGAAAGGTACTTGGCCATTGGAAAATGGATTGACTACAAAGTGATGGTGACTTAAAGCCTTGTGAAAAATCTGGCGATAATAGCTTGTAGCAATAGTAACTGTATCTCCAACACTCTTAAGTACTTTTCGAGGATGATGGAGGAGAACCTCTGGAGATTTTCCTCATTGTCCTTAGTCCTTGCCCTGCGTCTTATAACACATTTTTCTGTCATGATGTACCTTAGCCATGTTAGCATGAGTTTGCAAACGCCATCAAATTTGCCAAGTCAACGAGTTACTGAAAGAAAAACTCGAATAAAAAGTAGCTAAGTCGACTGCTATTAACGGTTGCCCTGTTTCTTTCCTTTTTCCCAATTATTGTTGGTGGTATGATACAAGGACTTTATCCAGTCTTTCGCAACGTTTGGCAATGAGTCTAGCAGACACATGTTTGGACATTAAAATTCTGTAGCTAATCCACTCGTTTACTTCTACAGAGGATCGCTGTTTCAGGAACGCCATGCTGGAGATTTTGAAGATTAGGAGACACAAAGTAAAACCGCTTGTTGTACTGACCGGTGCGATGTAATGTACATTTCGTTCTAATCGATGTAAAGATATAGTTTATGACAAGAGCTATTCAAGTAGCGGTTTTTCCGGGTGCTTGGATTTGAGCTTTGAAATCGATTGTGAACCCGGGAACGATAAAACACTCAGTTTTTCTAAAAGACTTCTCTCCCATGCAAATTTTAAGGCATACATGTAATTGTGATCAGACATCCGATAACGAAGCTTGTTGAAAGCCGGCTGTAAAATAAAATACAATTTGAAGGTAAAAGGCGGAACGGCTTGATTAAGATTTAATTGAACTCTACATAAAGAAAAGAAGGGAACGTTTTTATAAAATGATATTTTTTTAATGGAAGAAAGGGGGAAGAACTAATGTTTTAAAACATTTACGACAACAATTTTTTTTCTATTTTCTGGAACTGTTTAAAAAGAGCGATCATTTACGGTTTTGAAATGTTTTAAAATGTTTTTGACCCCAAAGTAATTTAATTATTAGAAAATTATCAACCAGCTTTCAGTTTGATCCAGAAGTCACCAACACCTTAAAATGAGTTTTTCATAGCTCGTAAGTGTTTTGTGAGAAAACAATTTTTTTTTCATCCTGATATCATTTTCACTGATTGTCTTTTATACGCCCCTTTCTGTGACCGCTTGTGAGAAAAATCTCTAAGCCACAAACTGTTTCTTTTCATATAAACACTCACTGCTAAGTAATCATTACGTAATTTAAATTTACATTAAAATGTTTAGAATCACATGAGCTGTGTAAGCTATATAAACAAGGCCTCATAAAGCGAAAGAAGAAAGATAACTAAAAGTTCTGAAAAGAGATTTACTCATGGACCAACGCGAAACAGAACTGAACACTTCCTCCATTTCGAACTCAACCAGGTCAGTGTTTTATTGTCCAAAAGATCCACAGTTAGTTTGGAATTTACATGACATAACTTCGCCTTGGATTTTTGCCGCTGTCGCATCTATAATCTCTCCAACTGCAGTTCTTTTGAACGCACTTGTGATAATAGAAGTAAAGCAAAGGAAAGAACTGCAGAGAGCTACCAATGTCTTGCTATCAAGTTTGGCCGTTACAGATCTTCTAGTAGGAAGTTTATGTGTACCTTTATCTGCTGTGGTTGGACTATTCGTTCCGTATCAAATACAGGCTGACCATTGCATTTGCAAATTGGACTCTGTGGCGATTTCGTCCACGATCACAGCAATTTGTTCGATTTTCCATCTTACAATGATTGCTTGGGAAAGGTACGTGGCCATTCGAAAATGGATTGACTACAGAGTTATAGTGACTAGAAGCCGCTTGAAAAAGCTGGCGATAATAGCTTGGGTGTCAGCAATAGTAACCGTATCTCCAACACATTTTATTACGGCACTCACAGGGATTTTGAGGGAAAATGAGATGGCTTTAGCTCTGGAAATTTTCTTTATCGTTCTTTCAGCTTTCTTATTTCTTGCCCTAAGTCTTGTCATATATTTCAGGGGCACCTAACGAGAATATAGTTCAAAACCACTTAAACATAGCAATGTTAAACGTGTTTTAGTATTTAAACGGTGGATATGGGCATATTTTTATCCCCTATAAATTTTCCATCTGTTCGGATTTCCTAGCTGAAGGTCTAGTGATCCGAAAATTATAGGGATCAAAACTTACCCGTTCGAAAATTTCAGCCAGAAAAAAGGCTCCCGAAAATTCTAGGTGACATTTTTACGGTAAAAATCCGTTGAAAATGGGCAATTTTACCATTTTTTGGATGTTCGAAAATCCTAGGAGAGGCAGGCAAGCAAGAAATTTTACAACAAATGTTCCGAAAATTCTAGATCTCAAATCGTCTTCCGAACAGATATTTTCCCGAAAATTGCCGTTGGGTGCCCCTGATATTTTTATTTCATGGTGTACCTTGGAGTTCGCAAACGTAAATTAAGTCAAATTCGCCAAGTCAGCGAGTTAGTGAATGCGAAACTCGAACAGAGAGTAGCTGTGACGACTACTTTAGTTACGGTTGCCCTGATTCTTTCCTTTTTCTCAAATGCTGTTATTTGTATGTTGGAAGGAGTTTATCCAGTTCTTCGTAAACGTTTTGTGATAGACTTAAAAGCCACACTTCTATCCACAAATTCTGTAGTAAATCCGCTTATTTACTGCTACAGAGACTGTCGTTTTAGGAACGCCGTGCTGGAGATTTTGAGGATCAGAAAACCAAAAGTAACGCCGTGTGTTGTAACCGATGCAGCAAGATTCGCCAGAGGGAAGGATGTATTTGATTCAGAAAGAGCTAAGGTACAAGGACAACAAGTGGAAAACCCTGTTCGTTTGACAAGATCAGCATCGTGTGATTTGGTCCATTTCTTAGGTCGATTTCAACTTGAGTCTCACAAAAAAGCGTTCAAACGGACTATGTCATCTCCGTCTCTCCGTATGAGCAGTTTTCACAACGAATTATTGCAACAACCAGTCAGACTACAGTGATCCAGATAATTATAACGCCCGACGTTCGACGGCTTTCTCTAGCATGCACAGCAGACTAAATGAGGAAACGTACTGTTGTCCTCTCAGTCATTATATCTATTTTATTTTTAGAAGTTTTCAGCATAAACATCGAATTCAACTGTTTCTGAACACCCCGATATCTTATCACTGGTTGCCAGTTTTCCGTGTGGACGTGACTGGATTAGTTGAAAGAGCAGCCAGTATTGGTGTCAAGTTTAAGCCATGGCGACTGAGCCTAGGGGAACCTTCAAATGGGATACAGCTGCCCTGGTGTTTTCCTCCTTGGAACAAGTAGATGTTCAGAGACGTTTTTCACCCAGCTGTTGTTCCACAACCCCATTTTCATTTAGCCTCCTTTCTTGAAATTTAGGAGTAAAGCTATTAGCTGAACTAAACTGATGATGCTCATCTTTGCAAGTCTTGCAGAGAAATAAAATGAATAACTCTCTTTCAAGTTCTTCTTTTTTTTCCGCTGGATTTAGGTAAAAACTGACATTAGAAAAGATTTTATTACTAGTTCACTAGTCTGCCACACAGCCACTCATTGTGCTGTCATGCAACGCTTCTTCCCACTAACGGGCTTGTGTGGAGGAGCGTTGCGTGACGACGCAAGAACGCCTGTGTAGCAGACTACTAGTTTACTGGCCTAAAATTATTGTTTTCCCTCCTAAACGAATGCCTCCTGCGCTTTCTAAAGATAAATAAAAACAAAAACAAAACATAAAAATCAAAGCGAAGGAACGGATGGTTTCTGAGGAATAACTTAAAAAGTGTGTATTTCTGCTTTAGCGTTTTCCAGAAAAATTTGGCCTCACTTGAAAGTACCTCTGAAAAATCTCTGGGGACACCCATAAACCAATTTCTCGTTCCCCCAACCTCTGCATGTTTTATAACTTTTGTAAGGGCGAAGGCCTGAATGTGACGGGGATGCTGGTCGCCTTGCTTAGGGGTGTAAATTTCTGATTTTGGTCTCATTTAGGGTGTTCTGGGCAAAACGCCATTATATTTAGCCGTTAATATTTAGTGGTTTAATTCAAAATTTCCGACGAGCATCCCCGCCCCTTTCATATGGGAGTCCCCTCCTGGGGATTTTTCATTTTTTCCCTTGGAAATAAAATTCATTTTGTCAAGAAAGGCTTTGGATTTAGCTTGATTTCGACAGTGAGGGTCATGTTTTCTAACTCGAAATTTTCCCATTTAAAGTCAGTTCTTGAGAGAAAAGCAAGCTTCAACGTTTGTACAACTCAAGATATGGCAAACAGAAAACTTAAGTCAGAAGTGTTAGCTTTTCTTCATGATTTTTTTATTCTTTCTTAATACCTATAATTATCTTTCCATTGGCGTAATCTCGTCTTCTCGTGGTTTATGATACACCAAGGAACAACCACTACAATACTGGGGACACCCCCGAGCTAACGGAAACAGAGTAAGACCTTTCAGGCGCTAATTGTGTGAAAATATGAAACGGCAAACTGATCCTTACGGCAAGGCGATGAAGAAGTGACAAAAGAATAAAACAAAAAATGTATATTTCAACAAATTTGCCTAATATTTCGGTTTGAAAACAAACTTTCTTCGGGGGCTAAAAGAAAAATGAAGATAAAACTAATAGTTCTTTACAAATAAGAGTTCGAAAATATAAAAATAAAAACAGTAGATTGTTGTTGGTGTAGGAGACTAGATAATATCGTATATCAAAGAGTTTCATCACCTTCACTTATTCCTAGAGGAGAAAATGTGTTCCCTGTGTATTAAATTAGCCTCCCTAGCCTTTCTCACTGCATCACGGTTACCGCGTATGTGTTCAAGTGGGATTAGAAGAACGTCTTTGATTGAATGTCCTGCTTGATAGAAATGTAGGGAGACAGGAGCCCGGGGGGAAACTCCCATATAAAAAGGCCGGGGATGCTCGTCGTCTCGCTTAGGGGTGTAAATTTCAGATTTTGGTCTCGCTTAGCGTGTTCTGGGCAAAACACCATTATATTTAGCCGTCAAGGTCTCTTTTAAGGTTGCACTCGAAGAAATATTTAAAAATTATATATTTTCAATTCGTTTTATTTACTCGATTCAGGTAATCAAAGTTTAAAATGATCGCTTTCAGGGGTCCAAAAAAAGGTTGGGCCACGCCCAGATTGATCTCCTTTAGGGGTTTAATTCAAAATTTCCGACGGGCATCCCCGCCCCTTTCATATGGGAGTCCTTCCCCCGAGGACAGGAGTGGGATCGCTTAGTTGATGGTGGTTCAACATAGATCGGCGGTGTTCCCCTGATTGTGTGGCCCTCGGGTGGGAGACGGGGGGCTACTCAACAAGGCTTTATACGGTAACACTTCTACTAATAAATTACAGGTCTCTAGTTTTCTTGAAGAGCCAAAATTAGTTAACTCGAGGCTGACAAAAATAAAACAGGCTATCATAGATTACTTTAGAAAGGATCATATTTGACTGTAAAATAAAATACAATTCGAAGGTAAAAGGCGGAATGGCTTTATTAGGAAATAAGGTCATTTAACTCTCTATAAAGAAAATATACAAGAAAAAGTTATAAAAATTGTAAAATGAATTTTTTAAAAAAAAAGTACGAAAACGAACGGAAAAACACGAATATTGTCCTGAAATCAATTTCACATTTACGCTAATGATTGAATTTCTATTTTCTCTAACTGTTTAAAAATATTCCAAAATGTTAACTATTTATAAGCAAAAAAAGAGTGATCATTTGCGGTTTTGATATGTTAATGTTTTGACCTTTTGATTAGCAGTAAACTATCGTCGAAGCTGTAGACAATGTGAAATCGTTTCCGTACAATAAAGTGAAATTTCGCATTTTCCTTTCTGGGCCGCTTATATATGAGAAAAATCACCAAGCCACAAGCTGTGTTTTTTTCATATAAACACTTACTATAATACTACCGCCATTCACACTTCTTATAAGAATAACACGCGCTTTGTAAACTATATAAGCAAGGCCTCTTAACTAAGAAAAAGATGAGTTAACTAAAAGTTTTTAAAAAGGGATTCATCATGGACCAACACAAAGCAGAACTGAACACTTCCTTCTTTTCGAACACAACCAGGTCAATGTTTTGTTACCCACACGAACCACAGTTAGTTTGGGATTTTATACATGACACTACTTTTCCTTGGGATTTTGCCGCAGTCACGTCTATAACCTCTCCAGCTGCAGTTCTTTTGAACACTTGTAGTCATAGCGGTAATTCCAATACCTTGCTATCAAGTATGGCCATTACAGTTCTTCTAAGTAGGAGGTTTATGTGTACCGTTATCTGCTTTGGTTGGACTGTTAGTTTCTTATCAAACACTGGCTGAACATTACAGTTTGCGTGCTGGACTTTGTTGCCATTTGGTCCACAGTTACTCTTACGATTTGTTCGATTTTCCATCTGACAATGATTGCATGGGAAAGGTACGTGGCCATTGGAAAACGGATTGACTACAAAGTGATGGTGACTAAAAGCCTTATAAAAACCTGGCAATAATAGCTTGGGTATCAGCAATAGTATCTCTACCATTCTTAAGTACTTTTCGATTTTAATGGGGGAGATTCTGTGGAAATTTTCCTCATTGTTCTTTCAATTTTGTTAGTCCTTGCCCTGGGTCTTATAATAGATTTTGCTGTCATGGTGTACCTTAGCATGAGTTCCCAAACGCCATCAAATTTGCCAAGTCAACGAGTTAGTGAAAGAAAAACTCGAACATAAAGTAGCTAAGTCGACTGCTATGGTTACGGTTGCCCTGTTTCTTTCCTTTTTCCCAATTGTTGTTGGTGGTATGATACAAGGACTTTATCCAGTCTTTCGCCAACGTTTGGTGATGTGTCATAGCGGACATATTTTTGGACATTTAAATTCTGTAACTAATCCACTCGTTTACTTCTACAGAGGATCGCTGTTTCAGGAACGCCGTGCTGGAGATTTTGAAGATTAGGAGACACAAAGTAAAACCGCTTGTTGTACTGACCAATGCGATGAAATGTGCATTTCGTTCTCATCGATGTAAAGATATAGTTTATGACAAGAGCTATATTTAAGTGGCGTTTTTTTTTTTTTTTCTCGTTTTCGAAACACTATATTTTTTCTTTCATGCGCTCCTTTCTGGGGCCGCTTGTGAGAAAATCTCCAAGCCAAAACCTGTTTCTTTCCATGTAAAAACTTACGTATACTGTAATCATTGCGTTATTTTACATTAAAATGTTTAGAATTACATGCATGAGCCGTGTAGCCATATAAACAAGGTCTCATAACGCGAAAGAAGAAAGATAACTAAAAGTTTTGAAAAGAGATTTCCTCATGGACCTTAGGCCCGTTTCAAACGTCGCGCTACTGCCGTGCCGAACTCAATTGATTGAATTAAATTCGACTTTAGCACGGCAGTAGCGCGACGTTTGAAACCAAGTCGTGCTACTGCCGTGTAGCACGGCAAGCCTTGCCGTGCTACACATTGTGATATATTTAAGAGTTTGCTAAACCGTTTCTTTATTTTTGTGTTTTGTTTTTCGCAGCAGCCGTTCCATTCGACTGTCATTGCGTGAATTAAATTTGACGTCTGAAACCAAGTCGTGCTAGTGTCGTGCTGCAGTCGAGCTACAGTCGAGCCAGCTTAGCACGGCGGTAGCACGACGTTTGAAACAGGCCTTAGTGTCAGCTTCAGCTATCAGTAAGCAAGTTTCCAGACGCTGCATAAATATTCCGCATGAAGTCACCTGTCAAATTGTGACCAATCAAAACATAAAAATTGGACGTAGAGCGTGATCAACGCGTGACAGTGAGAAAAGACAAAAGCGATTGCCTTTCCTGCATGTAAAAGCCAGTTGAATTTTTGCGGCCGAGGTCAGTTCGAAATCAAAATATTAAAAGTGCGGCTCATGAACACGACTTATTTTGTATGCATTTTAAAGAAATTGAACTTGAGCCTGCGATCCTATGAGAAGTAGCAACTTGTCAGCGGATAACCTCAAAAAAACACTCGAACTCAGTGGGTCGATACCTGAGCCCGCGATACGGTCAGGCGATACTGGTCAGCAGAAACACTATTTTGACAGCTGTCAATTAATCAAAACTTAGATGTACAATATCAGGTTGCAGGCTCCCAAACTAGCTAGAAAGTGTGAGATTAAACATTGGTATGCCTGTGGTGCAGACGGACGGAAGGTCGGGTAGTCGGTGCACGGTCACGTGATTGCCGAATTTTCTAGGATGGATAGATATGGGGATTCGAATTGAGCGCGTGAACAAATAAAATATCAGCAGAAAAACTTTAAAAACTGCGTGACCTCAATGGATAGAAAAATGAGCCCGCCACACAGTCAGGTGATGATGGTCAGCGTATACTCTAGTTTGACAGCTGTCAATTAACCTTCATTAGAATGGCGAATATTCGAATTAACAAACTACGCGTGTGAGTAAGACATATCCGTCCGGCTTGTAGTGGAAAATGCCAGATCGTGTACCTGAGCGAGCCTGAGCCCAGGTTATTAGTTTTTTGATAGTGGTCTGCACATGTCCCATTTTGACAGCTGTCAATTGACTTTTATTTGGCTTGCCAATATAACTTTAAACGACTGTCAGCCGACTGACAGCCCTGCCCGGCGTAGTTTGGTTTTTATTTTGAACCGATAAGTGTGACATATTATATCAGCTTATATGTAGGGGCAAAACGACTGGTCTTTCATCTGAGCCCGCGAGATGGTCATGTGATAATTGTCATCGGATGTCTGATTTTGACAGCTATCAATCTAATCGTACTTATACGGATGACTTACATAACTGGCTAGTCAAGTTGTGCAAGATCTATTGTGACATTTGACATAGGCTTACATGAACTGTGTGAACGGCTGGGCGGGCGGCGTACGCTACGTCATAACCAAATTTTCTCGGATGGATAGTTTACCAAATTTTGTTACCCATGATGCTCCGCTTCGCGCTCGCGAGAGCTCCGCTATTAACTAGTCATTCACAATCCAAGTAGTCCGTCTCATAGAGGTGTCTGTCCTATAAAGAGGATAGGTACAATACAATGACTGAAAAATTGCATGGACTGACTTAAGGAGGTGTCCTTTAAGAGTAAGTTGACCGTACAACACTTTTTCCCGTATTGAGTGAATAGCTGCAGCTGGTCCTAGCTGGCGAAATGGAGTAGGTATATATTATATTCTTAGCCTTTTGAAACAAGTGACGATGAACATCATTTTCCCCGGGATTCCCTTGCCTGCGTTGCAGGCGCAAAAAGGGGAGGGGGAGGGGGAACGAGAACCCAAACCCTTGACCGGAAATTCCAAAAATAATTGTCGTTCTGCGCTTGTAAAAAGTGACATGGCATGAGCCTGCTAGGCTCCTGATTTTAGAGCCCACCCCAACATATACCTCGCCCGGCAAATAAAATTTTGTTCATCCTGCTTTTACTTTCTAGCCTCAGTGGGAGGCGCAAAAAGGGGTGTGGGGGGAGGGAGAGGCCGAAAAAAGCTTGAAAGGGAAAAGGTCCATTGCCCTCTCTCCAAACCTCCTCAATTTTTCCCTTCTTCCCAGTCCCCTGAGCAATAGTGAAATTTTAAAGTTGTATTCAATCGCTCGTGTTGCCATGGAAACTACAAAAACGTCACATTTACCTGTCTACAAAATCTTTCATCAGTATATTTTTCACTTGCCAACTTTCAGCTTGTGAGCTGCAACCTTTCTCTTGCAATAATCTGGCAAATGACATAGAGTCACAAACTGCCAAAACTGTGTTCAGCCACCTTAAGCCAAGTTTAAAAAAAGTCTTTTCAGTTCGTCCCCGCCCGCTTTATTTTTTTGTAACCGCCTCTCTTTTTTTATTTTATTTCATTAAAAACTATGGGAAAAAACAAAAACAAAAACCAACAGGCGTTGCCTTCAACCTCAATTAGTCTACAATCCTGCTTTTAACAGGCGTTACTTTCAAAAAACGAATCATTCATTAAATACTGAGTCCGATATTGACGTTTTTTAAAATGCATCCTACCTATTGAGCTATGTCGTATGACGTATGAAGTTAAGCTGTGTGGCCGAGAGTTGCCAGCTGGTGCGGCTTTCATAAATTCGGCTAGAAGATATCAGTGAATGATGACGGGTGAGCAGAAATGAGGCGAGATTAGGAGGGTTGGCTCGAGGTGGCCGCCTTCTTCTAAAAGACAGGATTTCAGGCCAACGTCTAGCCGAATTTTTGAAAGCGTGCCTCAAAAAACATGAATAAAATTAAACCAAATTTGTGTTCAGTTTAGTCGAGATCTGACGCTTCTTTTATTAATATTTCACTGAAGAACTCCAACCTATTCCTCCAACCTTGAAATGAGATGGTGGTGTTTTTCTCCTTGGAACAAGTAGATGTTCAGAGACGTTTTTCACCCAGCTGTTGTTACACAACTCCATTTTCATTCAGCCTTTCTTGAAATTTAGGAGTTACGCTATGAGCCTTAAACTGATGATGTTCATCTATGCAACTCTTGCAGAGAAACAAAACGAATAAGTCTCTCTCATATACTTTTTTTTTCGCTGGATCGGAGGAAAAAGTGACATTCGAAGAGATTTCATTATTACAGTGGAACCCCGCCTTACGACTACCCGGTTTATAAGACCACCTCGTTATTACGGCTATATTCTTTCAAACCAAACGTAAAAACCATTGAGTCATTTTATTATTTTGAAGACCCCATTAATGCGACCACCTCGTTATTACGACCAGGATTTTATGGCCCAACGGTGGTCGCATTAACGGGGTTCCACTGTAGTTCACTGGTCTGCAACAAAGCCACTCATTGTGTTGTCACGCAAAGCTTCTCCCCACTAACGGGCTTGTGGGGAGGAGCGTTGCGTGACGACACAAGAACGGCTGTGTAGGAGACTACTCATGAGACTACTAGTTTACTGGCCTAAATTATTATTTTCCCTCCTAAACGAATACCGCCTGCGGTTTCCAAGATAATAAAAGCAAAACAAAACATAAAAATCAAAGCGAAGGAACGGATGGTTACTGAGGAATAACTGCAAAACGGTGTAATTCTGCTTTAGCGTCCTAACGTTTCTAAGACCAAGAATTTGATTACCTCACTTTAAGGACTGTGCAATAATTATCAGGAGGCGTGCTAAGAAATAAGCTTCAAAGGGGAAATTATTATGTTCGGCCTCCCCCCCCCCCCCCCCCTCCCCCCCGTTGGCGAAAGCAGAATTAGCTCAGCCAGGAGTAATCGGCTCCAGGCTCAGCCCCCTTTTGATCTCTTTTAAATAATTTTTACTACCCCCCATTCCCCCCACATCAAATTTAATGTAACTGTAGAAGTTGAAAAGCTTGAAAACCGCTTCTTTTTTATTGCCCGACAATCCTGCTTGTAAATAAATGAAGGGTGATCATCGCCTGAAAAAAAATTCAGGCGCCTTTTCTTTTTTTTTTCTTTTTCTTTTTTTTTTTCGTGCTTTCTTTTCGCAACTGCATGAAGTTGCGTATATAACTGAGATGATCATCCATCATTTAATTCTTCACTCCGCAGTTCACATATATGCTTTTCATATCTTTCAAAACTTCAACCCTGCTTGCGCTAAAAGTTTTCTCCGAGAGGAGTACAAGCCAAAACCCCATGATGACAGCAACATAAGGCCATGCCGAGAGGGACGGAAAACATAACTAAACATGATGACAGCCTATTAAAAGAGGGTGGCAAACCTAATACTGGCCTAAATTGCCTAAGTACAAATGGTTTGTTTGGGACAAATATGTTTTTAGTTGAGTTTGGCCTTGTACAAGTGAATACTAGGATTATAGAAATTTTATGTCACAAATCAATTCTTTTTCAAGGAAAATCTGGTACCATGTTTAAAATGTGATGACATTTTTTTATATATATAAAATTCACATTTTCTAAGAGCATTGAGCATAATTGAGAGTACATTTCCCGCTTTACAGTGCATGTAGAATTGTTTTTACAATTTTTTGTACATGACATAAAATGCAAGTTAGGGCCACCCTGTAATAAGAGTAATTTATTTCATTTTGAGTCCCCTCTAACTTGGGATTATTTTTACTTAATGCCTCTCCCCCCCACCCCCATTTGGTTTTTCAGCACCCCGCCTCCCGATAATTATTGCACAGTCCCTTACTGATAAAAGTCACGCGCGCGAAAAGTTTGGGAGAGGCGGGTAGAGGTGATTCGGAAAACTGTGAATACCTCTGGAAATCTCCAGCGACAACCATTTGCCAATTTCTAGTTACTCCAACCTCTGTTTTATAACTTTTGTAAAGGTAAAGCCTTGAATGCAAAAAATATTTTTTCTCGGGGGGTTGGGGGGAGGGGGATTCCCATATGAAAGGGGCGGGGTTGCTCATCGTCTCGCTTTGGGTTGTAAATTTCGGATTTTGGTGAAAAGCATGTTTTTAAAAAGGCAAAAATTCCAAATAGATTCAACAGAGACCCCTACACAAATGTTTAGTTTTTTTAACTTAATCGTGACAGTGATGCTTACATGCATAGCAGCGGGGAAAAAAACACAAATAGGTAGGATAGCTGTTTTATTTTCAAGCTGACATTACATCAACGCACTTGGTAAGTGCCGTCTTGATTCTTAGCTGTAATGCGTTTTGGTTCGTTACATTAGTTGAATCACTCTACTTTCGGGCTTTGATGCCGGTCAAGCCTAAGGCAGCCTCTTGCAGACAATACCACAGGGGACATTTTGATTCCAACAGGATAGGTCATTCCAGTGTCCATTTATTCCGGGGGGATTTTCCCTGGTCCAAAAATTGCTGCATGGTTCATGAGCATTTCCATTCGGCTCACCTGGAAACCATTTCTTGAATGTCGGAATTGAGTTGTCAGCCCAGATAAACGCTTTTCTTTGCTGGTTCCACTCCAGTGCCAACCAAACCTGACGCAGTGACGGGGCGCGCTTGTTAACCAGCTTCAGTACAAACTCGTTTTCTTCTTCACTGTTGATCTTCACCAGATCTCCTCCCAGTCCTTTGCAGTAGGCTTGGGCCTGGTGCCAAGTCTTGATGGAACTGCTCACCAAGTAACAGTAGCCTCTAAAATATGTCCAGTCACTGGGACAAGGACCTTTTCAATGGAAAACAAAACAAAGGTTATTTCTATGAACATTGGTGGGGTTATCCCTAAGGTTTCTCTTAAGTTTTGTACCCGATTAGAAAGTCAGCTCACCATAGCAAGTCTACGGTTAAGCTATTTAATTAAAGGGTGTTGGTTTGTTGGCTAGAGCTAGTTGGTCAAAAAAGTGGTTCTAGATCTGTTACCCGTTGTTCATATGCTTGGCTAATTTTCCCTTCAAACCCTTACCAAAATCAGAAAACTCTAACCAATTGGAGTCAAAATATAATCTTTGCTTGATATTACTAACCAAATTTTAGTATGCGTTCAATACTTCGTAGAGTTGTCATCAATGCCGCATCAGTGACATCTCGCTTGAATTTATCGTCCGACTGAACTGTTAGAAAAAAAGAACAGTTCACCGTTTTTCACTAAAACTTGGTGAAAATAGCTAATTCACCGCCAGTGAATTTTTTATCAAATATCAAAATGTTTACAACCTCCGTGAATCAAGTGTATAAATAGAAATGGTGGTTAACGGCTACCAAATTTATTGGCAGTGATTGTACAAATTACATGTCCATAAGGCATTTGATTTAGGTTCAATTTTTGTCCTTGATTTATTTCGGGGGCACCCAACGAGAATGTAGTTCAAAACCACTTAAACATAGCATTGTTAAACGTATTTTAGTATTCACATGGTAGATATAGGCATATTTTTATCCCCTAAAAATTTATCATCTGTTTGGATTTCCTAGCTGAAAGTCTAGTGATCCGAAAATTATAGGGATCAAAACTTACCTCTTCGAAAATTTCAGCCAGAAAAAAGGCTCCCGAAAATTCTAGGTGACCTTTTTAGGGCAAAAATCCGTTAAAAATGGGCAATTATACCATTTTTTAGATGTTCGAAAATCCTAGGAGAGGCAGACAAGCAAGAAATTTTGGAAAAAATGTTCCGAAAATTCTAGATCTCAAATCGTCTTTCGAACAGATATTTTTCGAAAATTGTCGTTGGGTGCCCCTGTTATTTTGCCGATAATGTTTCCTTTAAAATATTCTGTTTATCTAAAGAGTTGAAAGGTCTAACAACTTCCTTTGAATACTCACGATTCCATTTATCTGAACAGATGAAACTTGTTACATGCAGTTGGTGATAAAAATAGAGTGAATTCGGCTCAGTTTTTTGGTCGCCTCAAAAACAGCAACTGTTAATTCAATTTAGCGCGGCTCAGTTCTCAAGAAGAGGAGCGACGAATGAATTATCAATAAATCACTGTAAATAAATGCTCGTGCTCCAAAAAGCCTCCTTTTAATAATACGTTATGGTATTTCTTCCGGAAACTTGGAAAAGTCCTGGAGAACGGACTTTTAAACCGAAGTTTGTAGAAGTAAATGTAGGATCCGTTGAAGCAGGAATTTACCATAATTTTGACTTATCATAATTATGTCATATTATCCTTATGTTCATAGCTTTACTTAAAGCGCGGATATTAATGACTTTGAGCAGAATAAAGTAAAATACTTGATGGCTATGCTTTAGTGGATTATTTCAATAAACGTATAAAAACGCTTCCGAAACATGAATACGACATTCAGTACAACTAGTTTGTTCGGTTACATCCATGGTAGCGAAAAAACAAAATAGAAATAACTTCAGATGTAATAGGAAGAAGAATGTTTTCAGTCGAGTGCTCAATTGAAACAGACTTTTCTCGAAATAAA
Organism: Porites lutea; assembly: GCF_958299795.1. Classification (NCBI taxonomy): domain Eukaryota; kingdom Metazoa; phylum Cnidaria; class Anthozoa; order Scleractinia; family Poritidae; genus Porites; species Porites lutea. Next base: position 15,740,131 of record NC_133203.1, read on the forward strand.
GGCTCGTTCGGTGGCAAGCGATATACAATCGGCCCTGTGAAATTACCGAGACTGAAGCGGCCGCGAGATTTGTAGACCGCAGAAATGATTTAAAGTGTACCTGTGCCGAGCGAGATAAAAATCGGTAGAATGGTAAAAACCAGTTTCATATCAGCAGTTTCAGTCCTTCTGGATATCTGTTTGCGAGGTTTCTCTCTAACAGTCCTCAAAATAATGACTCATAGAATCGGATATGATCATAACACGCCCCTAAACAAGCTAAAACAAGTTATGGGATGTGGGAGATGTAAACATGACCGTGACCACGAAACAGGGAAATTCGTAGATGGATTGGGTGCATAACTTTCAATGATAGTTAAAATCTTCAGTAACTTGGACACATTAACAAACTAAAAATGATAGAACGGTAACAAACTAAAAATGGTAGGACGTAATAGCTTTTGCCAAAAACCTTAAATTTCTTGGTGATGACTTGGTGATTATTTTCTCCTATCACATATGTATATTCTACTCGACAACTTTGAATAACTTGACATAAAATCATTTTGCATATTAATGTTTCACTATAATTACTGTTCGTGACTGAGTATTTACTTTCATTACTAAGACAGATACATTGAATAGTGTCCAACAACTTCCCTCTGAAACCAAATTTTTCTGTCGTAGTATAGCTACACGCTGAGTAATATTAGTTATAGGATAATGGATAAAAATGGATAAAACTTTCTTGCTATAAGGAAGTGAATTTCGTTGTTGACCGAGTTAACTGATACAGCCCAGCCCTAGAACAACTAGGTCTGTATTACAAGAGTTCTTTCATACAACAGTTAATTGGTGAATCTCTTCGTTATATGACTTACATAGAAACAATTGCGATTATAATAAAGAATCTTACAGAGACTTACTAGACAATGCATACTGGCGTACTTGGAATATAGGTGTCGTTTGACCATAACTTACATTTCATTTCCATTTACATGCTTTATTTGCTGTCGATTGTCAACCGGACAATCGACATTTGGTCAGTTTTTATCTACTTTTCATTTGGCTATAAAGGTAAACACATGCACTTCCTTCACGCCAAAAAACAGCGAACGGTAAAATATAGTGGTCATCTCTATTCATTTTGTGTTTGTCTTGAATTTGTTGTGATGGGAATGTGTTCACGGAGGAAAGATTTAAAAATACCTCTCTAATGCGAAAAAACTAAGACATAATTGTGATCAAACATCTGAAAATGAAGCTTGTTGAAAGCCGAATGTAAAACTGAAAATACAATTCCAAGGCAAAAGGAGGAATGGTTTTATTAGGAAATAAGGTCATTTAACTTTCTATAAAGAAAATCTAGAAGGAAAAGTTATAAAATTGTAAAATGAATTTTTTTAAAATAAAAAAATTAAGAAAAGGAATGGAAAACAAGCTTATTGTCTTAAAATCAATTTCACATTTACGCTAATGATTGGATTTTTATTTTCTGTAACTGTTTAAAAATATTCCAAAAGGTAAACTATTTATAAGCAAAAAAGAGTGCTCATTTGTAATATGTTAATGTTGTGACCTTTTGATTAGCAGTAAACTATCGCCGAAGTTTTAGACAATGAGAAATCGCTTCCGAATTCGATAAAATGAAATTTAGCATTTTCTTTTTTGGGCCGCTTATACTGATGAGAAAAATCACCAAACGAGCCCACAACCTGCGTTTTTCCTCATATAGACACTTAATGTAATACTAGCGCCATTCACACTTCATATAGGATTTTAAGAATAACACGCGCTGTGTAAGCTATATAAGCAAGGACACACACCGTATTCACAAATGGCGGACGCGCGGGAAAAAACTGGTGCTTAGTCATGAAAGCGAGGCGTTGGAGGATAAACAAAAATTGCAAATGAAGACTTTCAGTGAACTTGCAGAGTGTTTAGCACGGATTCCACCTAAAATAACTTTGCACGGACGTCTTTTTCAATACAATTACGTGGGACGTCTTCTGCTTTTTATCTTTAGTACTGCTTTGCTGTTTGCAATCTAAAGAGACGTGTGTCTTCAAGGAAACAGGATGATTTTGAAGGTTTCCGAAGCCTCAGAAGCTCGACAAGTGGGCGATGGCTGGAGAAAAGCGCCAAACATGTTGGCCCAAACTTCACACTGAAACCGAATACGAAAGCCAGCTCACTGCAATTCTGTAAAACAGAAATAAAAGCAGATATTGGCGGCGAGAAAAAAAAGAAATAAGCAACGGATATATGGCCTACTTGACAACGGAAGAGACCTTTGCCATTACACAAAACTGGTCAAGTCGAGAGCGGGTGAAAGATTCATTCACGAGGCTCATTTATTCATATCAGTGTCATTTTATACATATCTATGTATATATGTATGTCTGTATTTACAACTTCATTTGGATGATATTAATCCCGTCGCTTTGGAGTGAATTGTTAGAGGTACGTTGGCAGAGCTTAGCAAAAATCTTTCGATTTCTTTGTCATTGCGAAATAAAATAATTTTTATCAAAATTACAAGCTGTAGTGTGTGAATCTTAAGGCTTGCTATTTGCCTGGTCTCCTTTAGGGCATTATCTCGGAGAGCTTTTGGTACAAATGTGGTATAAAGCTCACATTTTCCTAGGTTAAACTTTTAAGGCAATGCTTGTGTCAGGACTGAACACGGCAAGCCTCTGTTTCGAATCATTAAATTCGAGTCTGGATCCGTTTAAGAAGACCATCATTTTATTCATTTATGTATTCTTCACTTTTAAAATATTATGGAAGATGAAGTTAAAACTCTTAACAGCCAAAGATAAGAAATGCGAAAATTGCTCGCTGAAATGATATGTGGCCGGCTTCTGCCGGCTTACCGAGTCTGCCGAGTAACAAGCTGGAATTTTGAGCGTACTCCACTGAATCGTCATTGCATTTACACTAAAAAAAATAGTTCTAATTGATGTCCTTCATCGATAAAGACCAGAGAATAACGTCCTGGCAAACAAAAACCACTTTGCAAACATAACTTCATCGAAACCTCAGTCACTGCTTCTTTCTTGTTTTACTTTTTTCCATCTCGACTTGAACTGTTTTGTTCAATGGCAGACGTCTCTTGTAGGCCATATATTCGTCGCTTATTTCTTTTTTTTTCTTGCCATCAAGATTTGCTTTTATTTCTGCTTTACCGAATTACAGTGAGCTGGCTTTAGTACTAGATTTCAATGTGAATTTTGGGCCAACATGTTTGCCGCTTTTCTCCAGCCATCGCTCACTTGTCGAGCTTCTGATGCTTCGGAAATTATCCTGTTTCCTTGAAGATATACGCGTCCCTTTTGATTGCAAACAGCAAATCAACACTAAACATTAAAAGCAGAAGACATACCACGTAATTGTGGTTAAAAAGATGTCCGTACAAAGTTATTTTAGGTGGAATCCGTGCTAAACACTCTGCAAGTTCACTGAAAGTCTTCATTTTCAATTTTTGTTTATCCTCCAACGCCTCGCTTTCATGACTAGGTACCAGTTTTTTTCCGCGTGTCCGCCATTTGTGAATACGGTGTATAACTAAGAAAAAGATGAGTTAACTAAAACTTTCTAATAAAGCATTCATCGTGGACCAACACGAAGCACCCGGGACGAAGCAGAACTGAACACTTCCTTCTTTTAGAACACAACCAGGTCAATGTTTTATTGCCCACACGAACGACAGTTAGTTTTGAGTTTATACAAGACACTACTTTTCTTTGGGTTTTTGCCGCAGTCGCATCTATAATCTCACCAACTGCAGTTCTTTTGAACACTTGCAATCATAGCAGTAATTCCAATACCTTGCTATCAACAATGGCCCTTACAGATCTTCTAGTAGGCAGTTTATGTGTACCGTTATCTGCTGTGGTTGGACTGTTAGTTTCTTAGCAAATACTGACCGACCATTACATTTGCTTGCTGCACTTTGTTGCGATATGGTCGACGGTCATTCTTACGATTTGTTCGATTTTCCATCTGACAATAATGGCATGGGAAAGGTACGTGGCCATTGGAAAATGGATTGACTACAAAGTGATGGTGACTAAAAGCCTTGTGAAAAAGCTGGCGATAATAGCTTGTAGCAATAGTAACTATATCTCCCACACTCTTAAGTACTTTTCGAGGATGATGGAGGAGAACCTCTGGAGATTTTCCTCGTTGTCCTTAGTCCTTGCCCTGCGTCTTATGACACATTTGTTCCTCAAAGTGGAAGAAAGCCAAGGCAATGACTTCAGATAATTGTAGAATGTGCGGCTATTGTTTCAAAACATAGTTCAGCAATTTTAAAAGTGGATGGATACCCCGGTAAGCTCTGAAAATATGTTTGTTGCCACTACTAGAAAAAAGGTGAAGTGTTACCAAAGCTGGCTGACCTTCTGATAAACGAACTTTTCGTTGTCGTTGATGAATAAGAATCTTTTCTCCACAAGAGTTTTATCACTGTGCAGAACAAAGGTTAAACCTGTGCTGCGATGCTTTTGCAAATTAGAGAAAAACTGAACATGCCAACAGACGATGAATTCATTATGGGAGGGAACATGCCGAATGACTTGTTGGAAACATGATTTAACAGATTGTTAACAGCTTGCATCAAACTTTAGCCAGTGGGAATCGCTTGTGGCTGCAAGAAGCAGGTAATTCAAACAAATATAATGTATGCAAAACGGACAGTGACCTGTATTTTTAGTGTCTCTCCCCAGTCTCACTCTCCGTTTTCAGCCTTGCTCCAGACCTTTTGTTTAACTTTTCGCGCGTACTTGAATACGCAAAAATACAGACTCTACAACAAGAAGACCTATTGAGATGGTATCAACGAAGGGAGGGTACAAAAGGAAGACTTTAACTTTTTATTTAAACTTTCCATCTATTGTTCATGAAAAATTACAAGAATGGTCTCCCTCCTCCATTAGAAAAAGCCAATCTTTCAGGGGGTTGGAGGCTACTGGGGAAAGGAGTAACCCCTAAAAAAATATGTTAAAAAAATGGGGGGGGGCTTTGTTTTCAAGACACCCAAGCTAATTGAAGTACTCAATTTGATTCATGTTTCTTTCTCTGCAAAGCAACTAAGCTTAATTACATGAAGGCATTTCTAATATCTGCTGCAAACATACGCTTCCCATCTTTTCACTTTTGGTCTACTAATGAAAGGTGTGCATTTCTACTGCTTATAAGAAATGACACAATTCATTTTTTCAATCACTGAGTTTCAAAACAACGAAGACAGATGGCTTCGCTTACCCCAGACAGGAAGCCATGTGCTCTGCTCGAGTCTGCTTATTTTTTATTAGCATACTCTTATATCTTGTGCATGGGAGGAAGATGCCAGAGGGTGATTTGTGCCAGAACAAAAAACAAAGTCTGTTTTATAGCTTGGGTGTTTCCTTTGGATGCCAGAACAATTACATACCTCAGTTGTCTTTTGAGTTTTTATCGGACTAATTAGTCTTATGTTTGCTGTTGTGTTTGTTTTGCCAAGTTAGAATGTCAATTAATTTTTTTAGGTATAGAAATTTATCATAGCAATCTCTCATAGCAGTATAGACGGCCTTATAACTTTGTTTTGGCGTCCTCGATTAGTAGAGGGTCTTTTTCCCACATCGATACCTTGCTGATGTTGTTAATTAAGTTTCATCACCTATCATCTATGTTCAGCTGAGTTTCAAACTCTTTACTTTTAAAAATGTAAAAAACATTGAGATGATCATGATGCCTGACACTAAGTTATTAAGCATCTCGCTCAGCTGTTCCTTTAACTTAAGGGTATCATCATATAAGAGGAAGATTTGGGTGATGTAACTTAATACTTTTCTTTCCTACAGTTATAACAGGTAAGCTGAACTCATCAAGTTACAATGTTCTCAGGTATAACCGTGGGACATATTAAAAAGCACTAACATGAAAGGATCCTGTATGACAGGTTGGTATCAGAATAGTTTCATATACTGTTTTTTAATCTTTTAATCGCGGAAATAGATGAAAAATAAATCACACCACTTGTCACTATTGAGTCAAATGATCAGTACAACAAAAAGAATTATTATAGTTTCGACCTTTACTTGTCTTCCCTGTGCTGGGACCATCTAATGATTTGACCCATAGATGGCACGTGTCCGGAAAGTTGGTCATTTGTATTTTTCTGCAGCTCCTGAATTGTTACTATAAGGCTGTTAAGGTGAAGCTACAGGGGTATGCGATTATAGGGTGATAAAGAGTTTGAATACTCACAACACTGGCAGAAAAAGTTCTTCATACCAAGAGAACTTACAAGAAATCACCAACCTGTTGTCATATGCTATCAAATTATGTTCTGTTCAAACATCCCTGGGGGGACCCCTGGGGGCAGTAATAGAAAGCTTGTCGAGGAACAATGATGGCGAGGGGTATAAGGGAATGGCAAAAAGGCAAAAGGTTAGATAAGCAAAACTACAACTCTGCATGTGCATCACGTATTTTTGTTTTTTACAATTCTTAGCCATTGTTGCCCCACCACAACGTGAAAGTGCCTAATTTTTTTTTTCTGAACTTTTATACGGTCCTTAAGAATTATAAAAATTTGCCCACATATGGCAAATTAAATGAGATGGAACAAGCACGGTAACGTTTGTGGCAGCGCAAATTCACTTTTAAACGACCTTTTTGTAGCCGTCGCTGTCGTTGTTGTTTAAACCCACTAATACCTCAGCAGTAGAGGCAGAGTCAGTTTTACTCTCTTAACAAACGTCTCTAAATGAAATGCAGACAGCTCCCTAAAATGGACATGGATAGATTGTCCCTGCTGTTTCAAGTCATTTTCATTGATCAATTCTGACTAATATTAGCTGGACACCTCTCTTAGACGGACCTAGCTTCCCTACTGCTGGTCCATGCAGTGGTATCCAGCTTCTTGGAGAGAGTTGAATGAATCATCTTAACACAGCGTTTCTGTCCCTTTAGGTGAATAGCACAAATTAACTGAAAAACCAGGAGGATGGAAAACACCTGCAAGAATGTAAGTGAGCTAAATTTGCATTTTTCCATTATCAATAATTGTACAACATGTCAATGAAATATTTCCTTACTGAATTCACATGGGTCACGATAAGGCAGAAGACTGTTTTTATGCAAGACTTTATAAATTTTCCAAATCAAGTTCGTTAGGCAGTTCTATTTTTTCGCTGTTATCCTTGGTTTGTACATTCAAAATGCTGAAAAAGAATACTTGTGATTTGTTTGATTAGTTTCGCACCATTTTGACCTTGCATATATAAATAATTAAAAGTAGATGTAAGGGTACATGTAACTATTAGGGAAATCGGTAACTGTCAGAGCAGTTGGTACTGACATCGTTCCATGAAATAGATAAATTATTATCTTTTGTGTGCACAGATCTAGATAGTTGAGGCCTCTTTGTACATTTGCAAAGTTTTTCTCTGTACAGCTTACTAGTATTCAAGGGCAGGCAACCTGATTTACAAGGGGAGCCTTGTTAAAGACACCATGATAGCAGCAGTTTTTAATGATGTCCAATTTTGAACTCTAAATTATTGACCATATTACATTACATATGTTTTTTGCTTTTTAAAGTGGAGCTTGAGATTTTACTAGAGGCACGCAGTCAATGACTTATTCAATAGTTTACCTATACATTAGTCTTTCAAAAAGTGCTTAAGACCTGAGCAAGCTTTTACAACCATAAGACTAAGACGTGAGTTTAATTAACAATGTGCCAGCATTCCACGAAAGGTTTTGACGATTTTTGTTTCCAAGTCACACTATCAAACTTGGAAACATAATGGTTTGATGAACACATTCAAATATTATGTATACTGAATATGCTTTCCTAGAAGCTTTCCTACTTGCCATCAGTTTCCGTGTACTTAACTAGTATTAATAGTAGTTTTAAGCCCAAGATGGCCACTCTTACTGCCACAGTTTTCAAGTAGCCTCAAATTTTGGTCATAGCACAGCAGAACCCCAGTAACTTGAACTCTGGAGGGGAAACAGGTTCGAGTTATTGGGGCCGAGTGAATTAACATTTACCACTTTAATAATTGATAGTTAGTGATTTTCAACATTTTGGCGTATATAGTACTGTGCAAATTAACTTACAGTTCAAAAATGGTGACGCATGATTCTGCATTTTTATGATGAAACGTGAACCTGTTTGTTGCACCAATTAAAGTTAAATTGTGGTAGGGTTACTGATTATACAACAAGAAGAGCTAATGGGATGCCTTCTGAGTGGGGTAACAAGAACCATACAGTATTCAAATACAATGAGATTAATAAGCTGATTTTGATTATTTGGGTTATCAAACACTGACTACACGGAGTAAACCGACTCAGAACACTGGGTACACCAATTACATTAACTACATCAACTACACCGACTACAGTGACTGCATCAAATACATTGACTAAACTGCCTAACACCAAGTACACTGACTACACTGACTACACCGAGTACACTGACTATCACCAACTACACTGACTACACCGAGTACAATGACTACAATGACTACACTGTCTAACACCGAGTACACTGACTATCACCAACTACACTTACTTCATCAACTACACCAAGGACACCAAGTGCACTGACTACACAGACTGCTCTGACTACAGTAACTACATCGACTAAAGGGCTTAACACTGAGTACACCAACTAGACCGACTACACCGAGTACAATGACTACATCGACTGCACCGAGTACAATGACTACATTGACTACACTGTCTAACACCGAATACACTGACTATCACCAACTAGACTGACTACACTGACTGCATTGAATACATCAACTATGCTGCCTAAACTGACTACATAGTTTACATAGACTACACGAACTATAGATACTACTCTGACTACACCAGTTTCATTCACTAGACTTACTAAACCAACTAAACACTTCTTATACACAAATTACATGGCATAATTTTAACTAACTCTGCGGTGCTGTAATTTGAAACTATTAATGGAACATCACAGTCCACTTTTTGCTTTGATGCCTCATTATGACCTTTTTGTATTTCTTTCCTGTCCTTCCATAGTTTATTAAGCGATTATTGTTATAACTTAGTATGTGACTTATTGTCGCATGCTAAGATAGTATAAACGAACGAGTGATTACTTCTTCAAAATGTGTCAGTTATTTTTTAAAGAATTACTGTCGAAAATACAGGCCCCTCTCCTTCTGTTTGAATGCTTTTTTTATCTAAATGGTACCTCTTCTTTTAAAACTTGATTACTTAATTATCTTTGTAATTAGTCATGATTATTTTATTATTTCTTACCATTTGGAATTTCTTTATTTTTGTTAATTATTTAAGTAGTTCCTCTTGTTTCTTTTTTTCCTTACATAATTCATGGCTATCTATTAGATATTCTATTTTTAATTGTATTATCTTTTAGTTTTGGAGGGCAGTTTTTGTATGGGAATTCAGTTTCCTCCTATTGCTTTCCTTTACCTACTGTACTTTTATTTATAGTTTTTTTTATGATGATGATAGTTATAAATATTGCAGCATAATTTCAGTCTTGACTACTTGGAGACGGTGCTGAAACACTTGAACTAATGTAAACGTATTGTGATTTCATGTCACGCAAAATTGCCCAAAGTTATTGAACAGCTTTACAATTTTCAGTTTTATTTTTTGAAAATCTAGTTGTGAGGAAAACATTTTGCATCTGTATCTCAAGTTTGGTCCAGTTGATAGCCGATCATGTTTGTTCCATGATAAGTTTTATCCTTTTGAAATTATTATGTACCACCACTTCAACTCTGTCAATATTTCTAGTCATGTTTGAAATCTATTCACTTTCGGAACAAGATGCCGGCACACATACAGAATAAAGGATCACAGTAGATATCATGTAAACCATTTTTGCTTTTGTCTTATGCCTTAAAATTTTGAAACTGTGAGAGTTTTTATCATCTGGAAATTGGTAGTTCTTCTTAGTGCGTAAAGTTGTTCCAATCTATTAAGGAAAAGCTACGGACTGAAAAACAGTACCATCTTTGGTTATGAATACACTTTTAACAGGAAAATATATTGTTGTTACTTTTGCAATTTTTGTTTATTACGTGACCCTTTCAAGGGACCCTCTTTAACTTTCTCAATTAACTTTCGCTAAATTTGTTATTTTTGTAATTTTGTCTATAATTGCAACCTCCTTGGTGGCCCCTTTTCCTTTCTGATATATTATTCTTTCTATTTGTGCAATTTTATTTTTGCCATCAAGTTTTTCACGTCCGAGAAGAATTTTCCTAGTTTTGTTTTTTTTTCCGTTTTTTCTGAATTCTGTTTTATTTTTTGCTATTTTGCTGAAATTATGGCGAAAATTCGATGGCCAACGTGCTTGGTAATCTTCGAAGGAATTTTTCTAAAAAAATTACTTGGTTCATCAATTTCAGAGCTAACTTTTAATCGAAATGCTTTCTTTGTGTTTTTGCCTAGGTAACTTAAAACAAATAAAGACAGACCGAGAGCTTATTTCGTTCCCTGCCAAACATATTGTTCGTTTAATAACTGGATTAATGAGTTCTTCTTCTACTAAAGGGAAAACTGGGATGACTTATTGAAACTTTGGTCACCTTTTCTTCTTTTGCCTTCAAGTCTGACACTCAAAACGTGGTGAAAACAGCTCGATTATTTTTAATTAGATGCCTTTTTCGAGGCAGATTTTTATTCCAAACGTGCATGGTTCTTCATTTTCTTTGAAAAAAGTTATCCAGAAATTCAATTTTCTACTGATGTTGCTATCCGATACTGCTACTCCAGGACAACGAAAAATGAGAAACAAAAATACATGTTGCCCTTTTTAACCTGAGTTCTTCTGAAAGCCATGTTTGTTTTGCTAAAAATTTTTCAAACCACAGATAATTGGCAATTTTTTTTACCAAAAGAATTTTCAGGGAAAAATAAAATTCATCAACTGGAATGACGTAGTCAAACTTGCTTCTTTTGCATCAAGGTCTATGACATTCAAAACTTGGTCAACACAGCTGTCTTACGTTTAATTAGATGCCTCTATCGAAGTAGATTTTTATTCCAAACCATCGGAAAAGATCCGGAAATCGAAGGAACAAAATGTGTGAATGGTTAGAAAAATCTCTCTACAATTTTTGTCGGCCATCTCTCTTAAATTTTTTGCAAGCTTTCATTGAAAACAATAACGCTGCTTTTCGTTGTCACTATTGCCAAGAGCCAAGGGAACGATTGCAGCGGTCAAATGACGTAATAATTACTCAAAATGGCGCAGACAGGAAAGGGCTGTTTTTTGGCCGGTGTTGTGTGTTCTTTTTTCTTGCTTTGTTACAAAAATAAATTTTAAGTTCAATTTGACGAGAGGCTGCTTTTTATTATAAGCAAAATTCATGGTCTTTTTCAACTGAATTTGATGAAAAGCGTGGTTGACTTAGTTTTTTATTTGTTTTATTTTATTTGTTTTGGTTTCAAGTTCCTTTTTCGATGTCTTTGAATGCATCTGGAATGTTAATATTGACGGATTAAAAAGCTGATGTTTTAAAGCTAAGGTTAATATTTTAATTTTTGAAAAAAGGAACTGTTTGCTGAAGCATACCTTCACCCTAAAGACCGTGATTGCGCATTAATGTTTTGGATAGTAAGCTGAAGGGTTCCACTTTTCCTCTCTGATTTATAACCCTTATATTTTGCTTAATTTGTTATTTTTGCTTTTTGTGCGATTTGGCGATTTTTTAAAATTTCTTCACATTACAGACACATTTCCTTAGTTTTTTTTTCTATTTTTTTTTCAATGTAGTTATATTTGTTTTTTCCACCTCTTAAAATTTCGTGTACATCATTTTTTGCTAAAATTGAGGCGAAAATTTGGTGACAAAATTTTTTTAACTGGTAGTTGTGGACATAAATTTTCTCGTATGAGGTTATTGAATATTTTCTATAGTGCCTCTAAACTGCTTCTAGCAAAAACTTGTATGAGTAAATTGCTTGGTAATATTTACGCCATAAGGAATTAAACTAAACACAGGTGATTAATCCATTTCTAAGGAATTTTTCCACAAATAATTAGATCTGCCATTTCAGACGCAACTTTTAATCGAAATTCTTGTTTTGTTTTTATGTCTTAGAATTTTGGATCAAGTTATTGAATATTTTCCATAGTGCCTCTAAACTGCTACTAACAAAAACTTGCTTGGTAATACGCATGGTTCGTATAATCTTAAAAAGTCCTTGAACTCTACGCCAGATACCTTTTTCTTTAAAATCAGATTGTATCAAATCGGCTTATCCTCGGTGTAAGAACCTGTAAAACTCACGGGTAACATAAAAACGTTTTTGTGCATGAACAATATCTTATCTCTGTTTCTTTATTTCAAATGCTATTTCTGTACCTTAGATGCAATTGCAAGTCATATCCAGTCATTTTGCAAAGTCTTGTTGCGGAAAGTAGTAATGATGTAATCAACAATGGCCAAAGAAATAAATTTCTTAATAACTCCATGACGTGTTTTAGCCAATAGGGTGATCAAAGTTGGTTAAAGAGCTAACTTGTAATCGAAATGCTTGTTTCGTTTTTATGGCTTAGAATTTTGGATCGTATAAAGTTTAACCGAGACCAATTGTGTTGTGTTATCTGTTCACCTTTTCTTCTTTTGCATCAAGGTCTATGACACTCAAAACTCGGTCAACACAGCAGGTTCGTGCGTAATTAGATGCCTCTTTGGAAGCACATTTTATTCCAAATGTGATCTTTTTAAAAAAAAGAAAATTCAATCCAGAAATTCGAATTTCAGCGTTACTCTCCTACATTACTACTCAAGAAAAAAGAAAAAACAAAAGAATATATGTCGCTGTTTTAAAACTGAGTTCTAGTGAAAGCCATGTTTGTTTCTCTTAAAAGTTTGCAAAGCCATTGCTAACCTACAATTTTTTCTCCCAAAAGAATGTTCAGAGAATAGCAAAGGAGAAGCATAAGTTCATCAACTCGAACTAAGACAAGTGAAAGAAACACTGAAAATAAATCTACGCCTTAAGACTTTTTTTTTTAGATTAACTAGCCTTAAACATGGCTTTTTAAATGGCTGAAATAATCTGGCAAAACTACTTATGCCATGTCGTTTCAGACTCTGTGAACTCGAAGAACGATTTTGATACAAAATACTTGATTTATATGGTCTTTATAAACTGAATTGGAATGTTTTAATCCAGACATGAGGGTTTTATCAGTTAAGCTCGTGGTACCGACAAAAGAACAGAGACCCTTCGAGGTCAAACCTTACCCCAACCCTCCACCCCTCATCGTTTTATTTTCAAAAAAGTTACAACGTTGTAGAGATATCTGTTCTCTTGTCGGACGACTGATTTATAGTTGGACGATGCAAAGAAGGTAATATTAATAAGGTGGCACTGTCAAACAAGTCTTATTAATTCTCACGATCTATAAAACTCTCCTAAAAGCATGTCTTAGATTCTAGCATAAAAATTGAAGTCTTAGTGCGCAGCAGTTTGCATTTTTGATATATTCTTGCACTGAAGGCAACCATTTGTGACCTTAAATTTTTTTGATATAGCCTCACATTGCCACTCAAGTAATATTGTCTTTCTCATCACCGTCGTTATAACAACCAAAAGGAACTGACGAGAAGAGATCTTGAGCTGTGACGTCCAAAAAGTAAGCATTACTGCAAGCATTTGACAATTTATCTAAAAGGAATAATGGTGCTTTTTCGAAGGAATTGTATCAAGCTAACAAGATTTTGGTTTGAGAAAAAAAACGTAAACTATAAATATGAAGCTATAATAGCGAGATCGCTCAAAATTTCTTCGCAACCCTTGCGCTTAGAGTCAATTTTTAAAATACAATTTGTGTTTCTAACTTTCCAGTCTGTGGGTAAGATCCTCGTTAGCAGTTGAGGGCATTAACGTTCAAATGAACTTGATCATTCTCCAGCACGACAGTGCTTACTGTCTTGTTGTCGCGCTATTCACGACAACTTTAGCTTTTTAGTCTGTGGGCGAAATACTATAGTGTGATCATTGTTTTCTCCATTGTAACGTATTTGTGTTTGTAATATCAGTACAGCTTATGATTTTGACTGAAATGATATTTTAGGCGCATAACATTCAGTTCCTTTTGGTAACTAAACTAAACGTAAATGGTGGCTGATAAAAACTGATTTAGCGCATAAATATAGTTTCTGCGCTTGACCCGTTTTTGCTAACCTCAATACCCTGAAGCCAATTGGCAATTCCGCTGCATGTTAGGTGTTACATTCCCTTAGAAAATTGCGTATTTAGCACCTTCAGCCACCACTTTGTTAATATCATTAAAATTTTAAATTTCTTATCTTTGAAGCGTTTTCTCCTTGTTAAGTCTTGTATTTGTCCTCTATCCTTCTATTGAGATATTTCCCTCCTTCATCTTCCCTAGTATCTTCCACATCGTGTGATAGTAATCTGAAAAAAAGAAATAAAAGTTTGATTGGTAAGGTGGACATGTTGTTTTGACTTATATTTTCTGCTTAAATTAACATTTATTGATTATCTGTATTAGTTCGTAAATTGGAGTGAAGGGAAAAAAATTGGGCAAATTTTATACAGGTTCTAAAACATTCTAACGCATAAATGTTCGACGTACGCAATTGCTTATGCGTAGTCGCATAAACTGCAAAGTGTTTTCATCAATCCAAAAGAAGCAAATTATGAGCGGTTTTGCGTGTCTATCTTCAGTGCAAAAAATGACCACATAGGTGCACGTTTTGGCCTTTTCACTAAAATACCAAAATTTCTTGTAGTTTTTAAGAAATTCGTTTGAAACTGCGCTTACCTTTAGTTCTTCTCTCTCTGAATTCTCTCTTTACTTCTTATATTCCACTCCCTTGTTTAACACCTTCGTACTTCTTCTCTTCAGTTCTGAATTAAACACAAATTATTTCAGTTTTCGTCGCAAAATTTACACAGTATTCATTGAAACCAGTTCGCTTACCTTCCACTGAACTCGTTTGAAGACTTCTCCCCTCATTTTGCCGTCTAAATTTCTCCCGTTGCCCTTTTTTTAAAGACAAATTCTCTAACATCCGACAACTACAACGCTTTCATTCAAATGGTACCTCATTTGGAATGTGACACTTTTCGCATTTTTCATGAATATGAATTACCAGCAAAGAAACCAATCGCTTAACAGAACTATACAGATCTGACGCAACGGGGGTGAATCCAAAACTGCGAAAAAGACATGCACGCCACATACGAAAAAAGTTCAAACCTGCAGATGCGGGTTTATTTTCCTTGATAGACTAAAAAATTGCAATGAAGAAGAATTCTATATGATTGGGAACCCTGGTTTTCTTGGGTGCGTGCTGTATATTTTCGTAACCAGGTCTCACTCATTTACATTTACATTTACATTTACCGTTTACAGCGTACACCTCACATTTGAGAATTATTGGCTGGGTTGGCCAGCAAAAACAAAATAGAAATAAAGAAAAAGAAATACAGAAAAAAAAGTTAACTTAATAGGCTATTAAACAGGTAAGTGATTTAGGCAGTTTACATGCGCGTTGAAAGTATCAAAAGGGCAGTGTTCGCTAAAGACAGAGGCAGACAAATTGTTCCACTGAATAATTGTGCTTAAGAAAAAGGATAGATACTCGGAGGACAGGCTAGTTTGAAGCGGATGAAACTTTCCGAGTGCGAGTGACGTATCCTGCGCATGACATTGGGCAGAAGCCCGCGAGAGAAGACAGAGAGGAGCCACCGGGTGATCTTAAAGAGAGCCGTGAGCTAACCACTCTGACGCGGCCGTGGGATACTATGCACGCCACTGTTTTTCATACTTCGACTGTTGCCATAAGAGCAAGGAAATACTTAAGACATTAAAGTGTGTTCAGTTGAGGGGTCCAATTTTAAAAATACTACAACTTGCAATCGTTTTTTTCTTAATTTTATGCATACGCGCTTTTAACAGAGGCGGAGTTCATGATTCGAGGTGTCATAAACAAGGCGCACACAAGATTAGGAACATAGTGGACACATAAATCCCTGAAATTCTTAAAATACAAGAGTGTAGTTAGGCAATGAAGACGTAGTTAAACAGGGCAGCAACAACGAAAACATAAAAAAGCCATGGGTTTAATATGCCGCACACTGAACTCTGAAAGTACATCACACTTTTGGTATGTTTCTTTGCTGTCACTTACGGCGTGAAATTTTAAAAAGCGACGTTTTATAAAGGGCGTAGTAACGACGATTTTTTCTTCCCTTTCTTAACTGACTTTAGTACAGTCTCCCTAAGAAAACGCGGGTGTGCATTTTAATAATAAGGAGCTAAACTCCGGTGAACGGAGAAGACAAGAGGAACGTCAAAAAAGTAACGGGTTTCTGGTGCATCCCAGTGACATTTCTTTGCAATCTCTAAACGACTAAGATGGACGTTAAATGTTCCAATTTCACATTTTATGGAGGGCTTTAACCACCATAAGAGAAATGTCGTTTTCTCTTTATTTGAACTTGAATACCGTCCTTAACAATTTAATTTCAGAAAAACTCACCATGAAGTTTGAAACGGCGCCAATTCAGTTTTTTAGAGGACGTTCTCGCGCCATCCCCGTTTTTGGTGCTGAAGCTTGCTCTCCATGAATTGAGAGCGGACGCCCTCCTCGCACTCGCGTGTCCTTTCGAGTGCAATCTCGACTCTAGTGCTTACGCGCGTGACTTCTCACGACTACCCCATACGGAGAGCTTGCTCGAAGGCTCAAGCTTTCTGATGGAAAGCACAAAGTGGCTGTAACTGCAAGTTATCTCTAGTTTTTGCCTCCGCTAGAATATTATGTCGATAAACGTGCTGGTACACAAACGGGCCGTTAAAAAAATCAGGAAAAATACACCACTTCACTCTCAAATCGGGAAGCAAACACGAGTAAGCTGGTACACAGGTTGTCAACTTTTCTGCACCAATTTTATTACAAAAATATTCAAAAAAATTTATAGCCGAGAATCGAACCCGGGCTCACCTACCGCGCTGTCTCCCTTACACTACGACGCTGACTGCTTGCCACTCTGAAAATTTTCACTATAATGATTATAGATTTATACACTGATTTTCATAATAAAGAGTGACAGTAGACCTATCCTGAACCGTGAAAGATTTCCGTAAAGTCCTATCAAATTTTATATATTGAATACATGTTTCGACTCTTTTCATATACTAAACTGTTTCTGATGAACAGTATGAGATTATTGCATGGATAATGATGTATTAGGCTGTGTGGCTTAGTTCTATCTGTTTTCACTTAGTTTAAAACAGCTTGGGTAGAAAATACGGTAGATCTACTGCTAGCTATTTTGATTTTTTTTTTTTTTGCTTTTTTTGTACGCGGCAAACGCACTTTGCAGTCTATATGCTCCAAACAAAATAAATCAGTGACTCAGCCACACCTTCTGTGTCTTCGTTTTGGACAAAGCAGTTCTTTTCAGAAGTAATCAAATGGTTACACAAACAATTAAACATTGTCATGAGAAATCAAAACCTATTTGAAATTGTCTGAAAACTCGATGTAAATGTTATCAAGAAAAAAAACTTTTGATGAGGTAAAGGAAAAGCTGAACTTAAGGTGCGATCTCGATCAACCCCAACCTAGAATCGAACCCGGGCTTCCATCTACCACTTAACCACTCCACTACTACCCAGATCTGTCAAACGTGTTCAAAATTTATTATATCATTTTAGTTTAGCACCCTTTAATAACAAAAAAGTGACTCTAATTCTTTGTCAAAATTAGTAGCCAGTAAAAGTTTAACTTTAATTCAACTTGGATCGGAAACGCGATTTCACTTAACTTTTAATTTAATTTTTTTCCCGTCGTGGGAGCTCTTTCTTCCTTGACTCAAGTCGCATTGTCCTTGCTAAATTTCTTTTATAATACAACGCTCTGACTGTAAACGCAAAAGTGCGAGTTGTTTTTGTGTTGTTTTGAACGACAATGTTTTTACACCACTGAAGTAGTCACTGCTTTTTTGAGGTTTTCAAGAGAACAAATGACAGCTTCCTTGTGCGGAGAAGTACCCGCGGAAATGCCTTTTCTAAACGTTTATACATGTGGATGGTGACCAAGAATTAATTTTAATAAATTGAACAAATACAACGAAGGACTATTGACAGGGTGCATTGCAGAACAGGATAACAGGATGTTAGTGGCGTGGGGGGGGGGGGGGGGGGGGTGAAGATAACCCAGGGTTCGTGCGAAATTTAAATTCACATATGAAAACTTTAAAAACAAATTTAGTTTTATTATTTTTCCCTTAAATTTGATGACTGGATGCTCAAAAAATAGAGAAAATTATTTGGGAGAATGTCTTTGAAAAAAAAACAAAAAGGAACTGGGATAAAAATTTAACTCCGGGTTAGCGCTTATATAATCGGCCTTCGAAGAACTGAACCCAGGGGGTGAAAGTGAGGGATAAAAAGGAAAGGAAAGGAAAGGAAGGTCCTGCATGGGTTATTTGAAAATCATTAAAATATTTTTATTAGCTTTTGTAGGACCGATATAGTTAGTCTCTTCCCTAACCCCCAACAAAAAAGGGCCGTCATCGTGATTTTGGTCTCCTCCTATTTGGGGATCCCTTCTAGTACCCTAATCACTAGTGATGTGGGTATCCCCTTCTCATATTACTTGAGTGTTTTGGGTATCCCCGGGTACCCTCCCAGGTTACCTAGATCGCTAGTGATTTGGGTCTACTGTTGCAGTGATCCCTGTGCTTTATCCTTTCAACAAAAATTCTGGTTTCAAATTTTAAAAATTCTACATACCGTTCTTGTTGTACAGACCTGACCCAGGCCACCGCGTTAGTTCCATTCGCTCCAAAAAGAAACACAACAGAAGTCAAAATAAAACGGAAATCACCTGAGAAATGGCCGAATCATTCACGAAATCTTTATAAAGTCATCTATCTGTGGTTGGTGAGCATGGGTGCCTCAATAAAATAGCTAAGTCTGCTCTTCTATACTCACAAATGGAGGATTCGTACAGAGATTCACAAACATTCGCCATATTGTTATCTAGACTTAATAAGAAATTCTGCTAATAGGAAAGATTTAGTGAAAATTCGTATAAGTAACCACAAACTCATGATTGAAACTGGAAGATACAATCAAACTTCCCGCAACGATAGATTCTGTCCTATTTGTAACTCTGGTATAATTGAAGACGAATTTCATTTTCTCTTCCATTGTCCAAAATACTCAATCCCAAGGGAGAAATTCTACAATCAAATCAAACAAAATTTTGTCGACTTTAATCAGCTATCTTACAAAGAATTAATAATTAAATTGATGAATTCTCAGAATTTTTCCGTAAATTCACATTTGTTGAAATTTGTCTCATTATGTAATGATTTACGTAATAATTTGTTATCAAATCATGCTGATGACACTTGATTATCTATAGTAATCATTGCATTGCATTATCATTGTTATAATTTGTTTGTTTGTTTGTTTGTTTTTTTATGTTAAAGCTTTTGGAATACTGTAACTACATAATTATAGTCATGCAAATAAAGCTTATATTGTTGTTGTTGTAATCGTGAATGAAGAAACAGAAGAGCGGTAGGTGGTCCCAAATATTCCGGTCTGCCCGAACCGAAATGGTCCGTTTCATTTAATTTCTTGGCGAAATTTCTTAAATTTGGGGCTGAGTGGAAAGCGCCCCCAATTTTCTCCCAGGTCGATATCCCAATCTCCTCGTCTAAACCCACTGATTGGCCTGTTAACAAGCCAACACTTTGAAATTCAAGATTTGTTTTCAGTGGCGACGGAGTCAGAGTCGTAATACAAGAAAAGGAAAGCCTAATGATATAATGCAAACAGCGCTCTAGCCTGTGTTCATCCAGCCCCCCCCCCCCCAAAAAAAAATAGTTACTCAATCTCTCCTCGCTTCCCTCCCCCTCCCTTAATTCCACCGGGGACATTTCGTGAGTGAGACACTCGGTTGCATGATATTTCTAGCAAGCTTTACAGGTCCACCATGAATATTGAAAAACGCCGGCTAGAACACAGAAAATATAATAGAAAAGAGAGGGTTCTTTTTTCTGAAGAAAAAAAGGGAAAGGAAAATTGTTGAACTACTTTTGAAGTTCTCTTACGGAGACTTTTTACATACCTTGCTCATTGCTGCCGTGAAATATTGATTTTCACAACATTTCTTGTTTTATACTTCTTTACAAAAACAGTTATTAGTGATAAAAAAAAAACTTTGTTTCCATATCCAAACCAGGGGAAAACCTTTTAGCTGATGATTGAAATGTAAGTAGACTATGTTTTACCAAAAACTCTATCAAAACTACTCAGCCAAACGCCAAAAAACGTTGTATGCACTAACGTATTTAAAAAAATCTTTTCCAAGCACATATCTCAGTTCTAACAAAATGAATAGATAAATGAATGCATGAATAAAATTTTAAATCCTTTCGCAAAAAATTTAACCTTTCCCCCAAAAAGGACTGTGTGTATTAAGTAATAGTTTTAATTTGTCCTTCTTGCGGGAACGAGAAAAAAAGCTCTAAAATTCAGCTTACTTATAACTTAAAGACGAGTACAGTGACATTTACTTCACGCCATCGAATTGCATGGTAAAATAACACGTTTACCAACTGTTTCTCTATGTAAGAGTTCTTTTAAATAAGAGCCCTACAACGCTAAGAACGCGGGATTTCATACGCTTAGGTGGAAGGGGTGTCGCTTGCACTGATCCTCTACTTTAAGTCGGTATATTAGCCTGTTCACTGACAGACTCTATTGCCTTTTTAGCGATCTGATCTGGTAACAAGATTAGGTACCCCTCTGATCATAATTTGTTGCACCACGACTCTTCCCATAAAAATGAGTGAAGTTCAGACATTGAACTGTCTTCAGTCAAAGTGTTTTCAGTGAATAAACAATCAAGAGAAATACTACCAACAAAAATATAAGTTGAATTCTTTACTGCATGCGTCCGTTCCACTGTCGAGTAATTTTTACGCGTGTGCGCATGTAAATTTTACGCGCGTCAATACAATAGAGGGAATGTATGTGAGGCGACCTTTCATGCACTGCCTGTATTTTATATGCACCAAAGAACGTAAAAAATACGCGACGGCCTGAAATTCGCCCAAATAAAAAACGCCCACGTTTCAAGTGGCGGTATCAGGAAAATTCTCTCGAATTTTGAGCAAGTTAGGCCAGAACTATAAAGATAAACATGGTAGTACCGAGCATTATATCGTCCTTGAAAATAAGATAGATACATCAATAGGCCCTGGTCATATTCTCCGACGGCCCTTGATCGAGATACTTCTCATCATGATTGCGAGACTAAGGCGGCCGTTTCTCGAAACCCCCGGTGAATTTCGCGCTCGGAGGGCTGTTTTGTGTTTTTTGTTTTTGGATTGAATATCAAATTTTGAATAATTTTGAAAATAATACAATGAAACTCTCCGTTAACGAAGCAAAACTGATTCCCGAATTGCCAGTTTAAGTGTGGCGAACAATAAGTGTCGCGAACATGACGATAGAATTAAGTGACTCATATCGAGTCAATAATCAAGAAAGGACGAGTATATTAACGATGACAAAATCATTTTTTCAACTATTCGGGGACAATGACTTGGTCCTTCTGATCCTTCTCATGCTGTGTCCACCGGGTGACACAAAAACCCTGGGAAACTTCAATTCCGGAGGAAGACTAGCCTTTGTTTTGCCATGGTACATTCCTTATAGATCCATATCAAGACAGAATCACAAATGACTCGTGGTCAATTGAATCTATAATTCACGTACAGGCATGAACTTCTTGTGGACAGTGTGAAAACATGTTTGTTTTGTTTGTTTTCTCTCTGAGAAGTTCCCCGCATGATCCTTGGCACCCGTTCTAGGCCGTCCCAGAAGGTTTATTTCCCGTTCTAAAAGGTGGACCCAAATCTTCATTAACAGTTTTTAATGTTTTTTTCGCTCGAAGCATACACTCCGCTCCAATTTTCTGACTGTGACTGAATCGACTGTACACACATTTGAGAAACTAGCAGACAGGCACATATAGTAATATTTTTATCACAGAAACACTTTTCTACTCCCCTATCAAAACGCATTCACATAACGTCATGGTGGCCATATTGGTGTTGCAAAACAATGAGACAGCAGCCATGTTGTTGTACCAAGACAACCCTTGTGGGAATTGAACTCTTTTCTTATGTAAAAACTTTCTTTCGTTCGCATAAATTACCATAGATGCTGGCCACGTGGTTGAATACGCTCTGTAGTAGAGAGTGCGCGAAACCGTCTCTCAGAAGGTTTATTTCCCAAGCCCTCATTCGTCAGTGGAGGGAATGCTCCCTATAATGACCTATAGGACACGGCCCTGCCCGAATTAAGTTCACCTTTTTTAGGCCTTATATGCAAGGATAGGGATTTCACAAGTTGTTATATATCAAAGGGTGAAAAAGTTAACAAAATGATCATATTTTAAAGACTAGGTCTATGTGAAAGGGTTACCATTTTTTGATAGAAGGTATACAACAGGGGTACCTTTTCTGTCAAAAATTGTATGTAGAGGGGTAGGGGGTTGGACCTTGGGGAGGAGCGTTGCCTTACTAAACTTTGTTGAGTACCTCCTCCCATTTCACACACTCATGGCTAAAACATGCTTACCTCCATCGATCCATCGATGTTATGTTCATCTTCGATAGTGCATGTTCATGGTTGTTCAGCTTCGCAAATATTCTCCAAATAGCAGATGTCGCCCTTCGAGTTGTATTCTTGCAGTTCTTGCCATGTTTCTAGCCATTATTTCGCCTAGTTTTTACTCTTGAAACGAGTGAAATGTCCGCCATATTTGTTTCCACAACCAAAACAACACGACCTCGTCCCAGGTCTTCTCGGTTAACGGTTCATTAACCTGCAAAAACGCTGCATTTTTGACGTCATTTCCTCGCTAAACACAAAATTCTTGCAAATTTAGTGATCAGTAACTGTTTATGGTGAATTATGCGTCCGCTTTTAGGCAATCAAAATCGGGGAAATATTTTGAATGAATAATAATTGGCATTAATTAAATTGTACAAAGTTGCCAATAAAGTGGAGAGTGGATACACTGGAGTAAAAATGGTTTCCAGGAGAAATAATACATTGCGTACACAAACATTACAATAGACTAATTCTGATTTATTAAAATTCATACCTGGCTGGGAGGCTTAGGGGAGTAAAACAAAAGAAATCATCTTGAGGCTCAGCAATGAATAACACATTTCTTTTGTTTTATTCCCCCAAGCCTCCCAACCAAGTATGAATTTTAATCCATCTAAAATGGTCTATTCAAGTACCAAAGTGGCTTTGTAAATCATGGGGAATAGAAGCGTCTTGAGTCATTTTAAAAAAAGAGTTAAATTGAAGTTTCTTATTTTATTGAATCGATTGCATTAGGCGAGTTCGCAAAGAGTTGATTATCTTTCGTTTTATTTTGGGTTAGTTCATGTGGACATTTTGCCCCATTGATGAATTTAAATCGTGTAGTTCGATTCTATCTACAAAACCAAAGAGCTGTAGAATTTCAAAAACAAAGTTCAGGAAGGATTTGTTTTTTGGCATCTGCCAGTTGAACTGAGAGTTTGAGACACTGTCTCACAATAATATTTTCTGGAAGATTTTCGAGATGGATCAAAAATTTAAGAATCAATAAATATATGTTTAATTTCATAGACAGCCTTCACATTTCGTTTCGAGATGCCACATTCGGGGTCCTTCTGTTTAAACCAAGATAGTTCTTATAAAATTGCGTATAGAGTCTTTCCACGGGATCTTTTTCTTATTTTCCGAGGTCAAGATTGTCATATGCTCCCCAAACTTCCAAACTATACTAACATAAATATGGGAAGAAAGAGGGTTTCGAAAAGTTTATTACATAAAGATGAGTTGTTTTCAGGTTGAAAAATTTCTGTTTGAACTAACTGAGGTTGTACCTAGATAAGTGTATTCTTCGGCATTTTCATTTCTTTTCCATTTAGAGAGAAGATATGTATTTTTCTCGAGTTGATTTACGATTTTCTTCAAATTCGTTGATAGAGGCCACTTCTCACAATAATTTTAAAGAGTACTTAATTGCTTCTGGAGATCGGCGGCACTTCTAAATATCAGAACTAAGTCATCTGCAATTAAGTGGAGAGCAATTCGGTAGTGTAATTGAGTTCGTGTCTTGAGAGTCTAAAATAGTCGGCAGTACATTTGAATATAGAAGAAGTGCCTTTATTTACAATACATTCATTTGTACAAGCATAACCTATTATATTACTACAAGGCAGGAGATCCAGCAAGCTCTGTAGAGCTTTTAGACGATCTCCGCTTTATAATCTAAGCAGATGTAAAGAATAAGGAAGGCGGACTTCCTGTTTTACGAACTGATATGAACTAAAACTATTACAATTATTTCTTAATCACATACTCTCTGACTTATTTCTTAAACATATTATATTATACATATTGTATAGGTTAAACAAGAGAGGGGAAAGGATGCATCCTTGTCTTACCCCTCTATCAAAAGAAAAGAAATTGTTTTTTTATCACCATATCGGATGACACATTTTAATTTTGAGTACACATCTGAGAGAAGGCCAAAAAAGCGCCAACCTATTTTGTTGTGTATGAATTTTGACAGTAAACCATCATACCATACCGAGTCAAACGGTTTTTGGACCAGGAAGTCGACGAAACAACAGAACAGTTTACCTCTGTTTTCATTGTTAACATGTTTATCAATAAGAGTTCTCATCAAAATAAAGATATGATATGTTGTTCGGTATCCGCGTAGAAAACCAATCAGGGAAGAGTGTAAAATATTCTGATCGTGAAAATATACGTTTAATCTTGTATTCAGGATAGAGCAAAATAATTTTCCTAAACAGCTTGTAACACAAATGCCTCTGTAATTTGAAGGGTCTGATCTATTTCCTGATTTGAAAATTGGGGTTATCATGCCGGTTAACCAGCTATCAGGAAAGGTACCTTTTGATATAATGAAATTGAAGAGTTTTACCAAAGGAGCACTTAAATGATTAATACAGCTTTTTGACTGACATTTCGTTTCGAATTTTATCAAAACCCGCTGCTTTCTTCTTTTTCAACAATTTAACGGCTTTCCTAAACTCTGATTCAGTAACGGGTTTATCCACTGTATACGAATGTAATAATTAACTGAATCTCAGAGTATTGACCACCATCTGGTTTTGAATGTAGGTTCTGAAAGTTAGTATATAATTTGCCGACTGGAACAGACAAATCTTGCGAATTTGCACTTTTTGTTGATAAGTTCTTGAGTGTTGACCAGAATTTTTGTGGGTTGGATGAATTAACAAGTTCTTCCATTTTGTGGTTCTGATGTTTTCGCTTCTTCTGTTTTAACATTCAAGTGTTTGTATTCCTTATTCATACGATGATAATTAAGTCTGGTTATTTCGTTGTGGCTTTATGCTTTTGATTTTGTTTAAGATTTTGTTTGATTAATATCATTTTCTAAGTTTGAACTGCTGTTAAGACCCCTCCAAAGAATCTGCCAGATTTTGCAGTGAGAAATTTTCGTGGGGGGCTTATCGCTATAATTTCGAAATTTGGAATATGCTCAACTTCATGACCCTAGATGGTCCAGTAAGCGCTTGTCATTCCCTAGACTTGGTGATGTGCCAATGGCGGGAAAGTAAAACGCCGCAGAGAAACTGACATTCATCAACCAAGCTCTCACTAGAATGTCAACCAATAGAAACTGTTTTAAAAAATGCTATTTGAGAGCTCAATTATTATACTGATCAATCAGATCACTCGAAATGTTACCCTAGCCGGGGGTAAATGAATATATCTTTCAGTTTTTTTGTTTGTTTTTTTACTTCCCATCGACCTCTTCTTTTGGAGATGGTAACACTTAGCACTTACGATAAAAACTGAGAAACTCGTGCCCGCTTTACACTGCTGTGAATTAACAGTAAGCTCGGACGTCAGGCATTATTATACGTGGATTAATGCAGTACCGATCACAAAGTTCGGCTGGTAATTGCAATTAGTCAGTCGTCGTGGAAATGATTTGTATGAAGAGACGGAGTTGACATAGTTCTTTTTAACGATGTTTGGTGAGAGTCGAGCCGAGCTTGATCAGTGAACAGGACCAAATCACAGGATGCTGATCTTGTTAAGAGAACTTGGTTTTTCATTTTTTGTATCTGTACATGGGTATCTTTGACTGAACCAAGCAAATCCTTTCTTCTGGCGAATCGTACTACATCATATGCAGCTGAAGGCCCCTTTTGCGGTTTTCTGATCTTCAAAATCTCGAGCACGGCGTTCCTAAAACGACAGTCTCTGTAGCAGTAAATGAGTGGGTTAACTACGGAATTTGAATACAGAAGTGTGTCCATTAAACGTATCACCCAATGTTTACGAAGAACTGGATAAACTCCTTCCAATAAACCAATAAGAGCATTTGGGAAGAAGGAAAGAATTAGGGCAACCGTAACTAAAGCAGTGGTCATAGCAACTCTGCGTTCAAGTTTTGCGTTCACTAACTCGCTGACTTGGTGAATTTGACTTAATTTACGTTTGCGAACCCCAAGGTACACCATAACATAAAAATATACGATAAGTCCCAGGGCAGACATTACCGAAACTGAAAGAACGGTGTGGAAAATCTCCGACGCCAAAATCATAGCATTTTCACTCATGATCCCCGTGATCACCAATAAGGGTAGTGGAGATACAGTTACTATTGCTGATACCCAAGCTATTATCGCCAGCTTTTTCAAGCGGCTTCTAGTCACTATAACTTTGTAGTCAATCCATTTTCGAATGGCCACGTACCTTTCCCAAGCAATCATTGTCAGATGGAAAATCGAACAAGCCGTAAGAGTGGTCGTGACCGATATCGCTACAAAGTCCAACTTGCAAATGTAATGGTCGGCCAGTAATTGATAAGAAACTAACAGTCCGACCACAGCAGATAACGGTACACATATACTTCCTACTAGAAGATCTGTAACGGCCATACTTGATAGCAATATATTGGAAGCTCTCTGGAGTTCTTTCCTTCGCTTTACTGCTATGATTATTAGTGCGTTTAAAAGAACCACAGTTGGAGAGATTATAGATGAGACTACGGCAAAAACCCAAGGAGAAGTAGTGTCATGTAAATCCCAAACTAGGTGTGGTGCGTGTGAGCAATAAAACACTGACCTGGTTGAGTTCGAAAGGACGGTCGCCGTTTCTGTTTCGTTTGAGCCCATGATACTGACGATTTTTAAAACTGTTTATAATCCAAAATTTTGTTGCCGAATTATAAAGTTCAGCTTAGACTGGATCTAAAACGAGGAGATGCTTTTCGGTAAAATTGCTCTACTGGGAAAACAATAAGGCTTGGTGCTAAATGAAGCAGTTTTGGGGAATGGTGGAGTATTTTTTTAATACGTGACAATGCGCAGACAATGCGGTCTATAATCTATAGCTATTAAAAACGAAAAACAGGAAACTCCGTATTTGATGAATTGGGTTTTTGTGCTGACTTCTATGTACACTTAAATTCAGCGGAAATTCGATGATGCACTCAGTGTTCTTGAGGGATAATGATAATGATATTATAATTATAATAACAATTTATTTATATCGCTCTTATTCCTTTAGAGTCCACAAGCGCTCCACGTTCTGAATAAAAAAATTGAAAATTGCTTCAAAAAATAAAATATAACTTAAATAAAATCTCAAAATCTTGGGACCAATCTCTAACATGCGTTCATAAAAAGGTCTGTCTTAGTTTTACTCAACAATAAGCCTTTTTGAAAAAAAAGATCTTAATGGATTTCATAAAACTACCTACAGAATCGCACACTCTTAGCTCCCGTGGAAGGGCATTCCAAATCTGAGGGGCACATATAGAAAATGCCCTGAACCCGTACGATTTTCAATTATAAAATCGTGTATTCAGAAGCTGCATGTTTCCTGATCTAAGGCTACAGCAAGGTCTATCACCAGTAAAGATCTAATAGATCCTGGAGATAAACAGGTGCCATACCATCCACCACTTCTTTTAGATATTATGAATATTATATAAGTAAAGTATGATTTTTTGCATTTTTTTATATTCAAATGGCAATTTTTATTTAGATCTTTGGATTTCTCATTATTTCAAGTTTATGGCTAACATAATAATGATTTGTTCTTAATAAATTTGGGACTGACAAGCCACGCGCACCGACACGTGTATACTATTCTAAGTACACAGGTCCAGATAGTTCGTTCCTGATTATCTTCACTTTGTAGGATATTTTTCCATTGTGAAAGCGCTGGTCTTAACACCGTCTAATACATATCATAGCTTTTTTCCTGCTCTGACTAGTGTTAAGTCGATTATTTTCACGGATTTCTTTTCTTTTCTTTGTTCGTTCAATTTCCCCTTTGTCTATTCTAGTCAACACACGAAAATGTCAGGGTTTTTTGGTAGGGGAGGGGCTAATTTTTTTTTTTAATAGAAATCTTAATGAGTTGCATAATAAGTTCAGATAGACGTTATCATGCAGATTTAATTACTAGGAACAAAATTCTCAAACTGGACAAAAACGTGGAATGCTTTCAAAATAGTAAATAATCAGTGTAAGGTACACATACCTCCCTTAGAATTCAAGTAAAATCGACAAAATAGAAAAAAGGAGACATATAGTTTTCAAAACTAAAAGTTAAACCTAATCGCTGTATTATCGGTTCATTAGAGTTCCAAAAGTCAAGATTGGGGAAAAAAACTTTGTATCTGAGTGAAATTGAGAAAACGCTGGTATTTTAACTATCTAGAAACATAGAAGTTTCTCGTTCCTAGAACTGGTTCCATAATGATACCTTTTTGCAAGCTGACCTTTTCTAGCTGTTAATTGTACACATTTCAGTTGATAGAAATAGTACAATGTAAATCAGAAAGATCTATTTTAGCCCTAAAAATGGGGCCGTTTCGGTGGGTAAAATACAGTCCTATTTTTGAGTCTAATTTGGCTCCCTTAAATTAGGGCCAATACAGTCCAATTACATAGCGCTGCTTTGGACCAAAGGGCTGAAATGGGCCCCAGCGTGGGCTGGAATAGCCTTTTGATTGGGCTGTTTCAGCGTAAATTGTGCTCAAATGGCTCCAGGAGGAGTTGAATCAGACTTTGGCCCACAGGGCTGAATTGACGTTACTTTGGGGCTGAAACAGATCTTTTTAATTTTCAGCGTATAGTCAATCTTTTATAAAAGATCATTCGGTCGTCAAAATTTGTATCTGATTTCTGAACAGTGTTTCATTTTTCTCCATTCTTATCACTGTTTGTTAAAAAACGGAAAGTGATTTTCATCTAATGTCATCTAAATTTTCCCAAATACGCCGTTCTGTCTTTTTAAACTTCTGTCTTCGTATTCAGTCGGCTTTTAATATCAGCTGTCTGCTCACAGTTATATTGCTTTTTAGTATAAAAGGAGCAACTGTCATTTTCTTCAGGTGTATAATATTTTTAAAAACAGCTCTTATTATACCATTTTGTTTTATCTCCCATTTATGACAAAATTAATTTGAAATCAGAGAAAGTCGCGGTAGAAAGGAACATCGTCGAATAACAAGAAAAATCAGTCAGCGTTCACGTTTATACTCCAGTGGACACCATTTTTAAAGGGTAAGGGGCTTGACTTCGGGGCGGAGCCTCCCCTACAGACATTTGTTGAGCATCCACCCCCCCCCCCCCCCCCATCCGGGTGGAAGCACAAGCCTCGTGCCCAAATAAGGCGTTCGAAGAAGGATGATATGAAGAAAAAGTGATACAATGATTTTCAAGCTTCTGAGGAAAGGTGTTATTTGCAGTTCTTTAAAAAGGCTTTTTATTTGGGCGTGGCCCAAATAGAGTAATCGAGATGGCTTGTTTTGATTCTAAGTTGCAATAGGCACACAATACGTGCTAACGAAAACAAAGCAAGTAAACAAACGAAGCGAGGCGAATGTCTGCCACGCGAACGTCTTGTATATAGCCTGTAGTGCAGGCGTTTTCTTCGGGCCGCGAATGTTTTGCTCGCGAAAGCGCCATAATGCTGAAACTCGAAAAGAGAGTAGAAAATGGGGCGAGTCAAAAGGAGAGGAGGAGGGGGTGGGGAGATAGCAGTAATCTACGCAGCTTAAGTGTCTCATCGACAAGACAAAAGGCTTTTACATGTGTAAAATGTGCAGTGCAAGCTCAGGGACTGTGTGGCACATGACGCTGTTGGATAAAATTAAGCGACACAACAAGGTACATTAATACCTCATTGGGGATTGAGCCGGAGATATGACCTGAAATATAGAGAGAGGTGGTATGAGCACCAGCAATTGCAGTGATCGAGAATGATAAAGTGAAATTAATGTCAGAGTTCAGAGAATAACACTAGCCACAAAAGTAAACTTCCAAGTTGTGGTTGTCAGAACATTCATCCACCAATCCACTTTAAAACATCAATGCTAACGCAGTGTAGAATCTACCCTTCTGTGATTTCAGTCAGAGAGATTTACTCGACCCCATCTACACCCAATGGACAGCATAGTATACCAAATGTTACGGACTAAGAAGAACTGTCCTGTTAAAAGAAAAAATGCGTGAATCTTGTCGTATATTGTCGTCCTCGGTACCATTACGGTTAGAAAGACATGTATTGAAAAAACACATGCGTTTCAAAAAGTCTCAGTGTGCGTCATTTCAAACTACGATGATGTTTCGACACAACACTTTGTGCTATTGCAAATTACGGCGTTGTAACTCCTCCGTTTTTAGCTCACAAATCGCATCCACTCAATTGACTTGAACGGCTTCAGAAAGTCATACTTAGCCCGAAAAAAAGTGCACTTTACTCGGACCAAGGATTGCGCTAAAGCATAATGTGGTCTGGCAATTGTGACGTATTTTGCGTTAACTCAATCTGTGTTCTATGTTTCAAAATATATCGCAAACCATGGCGAACTTAGAGTCACATTTTGAGAAAAGTCATTCCGTTTCCTATAAATTACCGTATTTTGCGACAGCGCGAAATGCGGTTCCCAGATCGCGGATTGTTATAGACTTCTCTCTTCAAGCCAGGATTTGAGTTATCGCTAACTGTGGACTTCACTGAAGTTGTCACATTTTGCGTTAACTCAATCTGTGTCCTAACAATCAATCACCGAAAGTCACAGACACCTTTCTAAGAAAACTAGTGATCCTACAACCGTCATAACAAACACGAACTATTTCCTGCGTTCAATCAAGAACACAACACAAACAGCGAACGTAATATTTTCATATATATACTTTTTAAAAATTTTCGCAATAATTTGCTTAAGATCTATGAACACTTGATTTGCATAAATAAACAGAAATGGTCAGTGCCATGTTTTCGTAAGCGTTTTGTTCGAGTTCATAATGATCTTCAAATTGGTTGAGAATGATTATGATCGGTATAGGGACGTAGATGGTGAAAATGATTTGACACAAAGCGATTTACCGTGTCCTCTCCGACAACTCTCAGCTATATTAACTGAATATAAGCTAAAGTGTGGCTGATCGGAACTTCACTGAGAGAATAAATACAGCTTAACGCGCTCATTACATGTCAAAATGAAATTTCCCTGTAACGACCCACAACCGGTCTTGTTTTCCGAAGTTCTTATTGTACAATGCCAAAACAGCATTAAATCTACTCTCCTTCGCAGCCGTTAAATAAAAAAATGCGTAAATGATTCGGCTTAAGAGCGGCGCCATGTTTACTTCACTCTAAAACGGTCCTCAACCCGCTAGAATTACAAGTTTTGCTCGAAGACCAAACTGCAACGGAGATTCTTTTCCAGTCCTATGCCGCGACTACAACGATAGATCACATGACCTGATTGGCTTGCATATCGCATTACGTCAGAGGACATGTTCACAAGAGAGAACAAAATTGCAACGGTACAGACATGAAAATAAAAAGGGAGGAACTGGGAAAAGGAAGGGCGGCTGAGGCTTTCTCTTCCTTCCTTTTTCCTTTTTCCCGCACCGCACTCGTTTTCGCATACTTTTCACTTTCGCGTCTTTCCGACTCTTTCGCGTCTTCCTCCGCCAAAATCCGTGAGATTAGAACAGGCTATTGACCTGCTGACTGCCGATCCCAGCGTGTAAGAGGCCATAGTAAATGCACGTTGGTCAGCCTCTCGCAAAGGCAAAGGAGAAAGACCATAGAAAGGAGATTAGCTGCACAAAACAAAAACTATGAGTAAAATTTTTGTAGGTAGCCGGACATCGACATGCTTCCCCTCAAGACAAAGACACCAAGCCATGTTTTCCTCTTTATCTACTGTATTTACAACAAACTGCCAAAAGTCCAGTGACGCTCAAAGCGTAAATAAATACATTTACAAAAGAGAACAAATCATATTCCTTGCAAATATTTACAATGAATCAAACATGGAAGTATTTAATTCGTCATTAAACTTACAGTGTATATGAGACAAAACTGACGAGACGGTTATTAGTGCCTTTTTGCTGGAAGTGACGCACAGAATTCAAAGAAAAAACGTCATCAGGAGCATCATGCCGTTACAGCAACTGAATTAACTCAAAGAATTTCGGACGCCGCGCGTGGTGTCTACGCGGCACTTCACTGCTAAATCTGCAGTCTTTTTGCGTCCCTACAAGGCAGCAGGGACTGGAAGACTCATAAATCAAGTGATCTTACTGTGACTGTTGTGGAAAAATTCTTTGAATTTCAGCCGTCTCCTCAAGTCGCAAACTCCCGAAACAGATGACAACTTGAGACGAATCAGGCCCCGGTTGTTCAAACGTTGGATAGCGCAACCCACCGGATAAATCGCTATCCAGCGGATAGAAATTTATCCAGTGGATTGTGCTATCCACATTTTGAACAACTGGAGCCTAGCTTAACTAGTTTTGTCCAAAGTTAATATAGTCAACATAACGGACAACTCTATACGACACTTCCGGCTAAGAAGGCAGTAGCCCGCGTAGCCGGCGGGATAAGCGTGGCAGTGCTGTATTGTTTTGGCGGCGGAGCCGCGAGCAGGGTGGGCATACGCTCACTTTGCATGGCGGCTCCGCCCCCAAAAAAGTTCCGCGAGCACAAGAATCCCGCCAGCTACGCTGGCTAAGTAGGCAGCGCACACCTAGGGTTAGTCCCGGCTGATCTTCGTCAATTATTTGGACTCTCTTTATTGGGCTAAGCCGACTTCTTTAAGGTGGCCTCAACACTACCAGTGTTGTCTATAAGTTGACTATAAAGAAATCAGAAACTGATTATTCAATTTGAGTTCAGTTTGAGACGCGTACAATTGGAGTTTTAAAGGCCTCCCCAGCGGTTCAATGAAAATCGAGACCAAGTTCGAGTAGTCTGACATATGACCTAATGTACAAACCATACAATCAACTGTACAAAAATTTTTCTACGAGGCACTATCCGAAAATAAGAAATACATTTTACTAGTACCTGTGATCTATGCTGCACCGCATGTTTGTGACGGTAATAAAGTAAAATCTTTAGTCGTTTTCGGGTGTGAAATCTTACAGATGAGTGATCATTATACGGAGCAACGTGGTGCAGATTATCATGCTGTACACTGACTTAGTTGAGTTTCTGGATTAGCTACTTATAGTGTAACTATTAAAGTGAAAGCTTTTGAGTTAGTAATTGTCTTTGGTGCTGTTTCATTCGCTAATACTGTTCACGGCTTGTAGCACGACTTTCCACAGAATCGTGTATACATTAAGTCATATTCTTTCATCGTTAGAGATCTGATCCAATTCTTTCTTGACAGTTGTTTTCCTGTCTTTAAAGCGTTTTTATGTAACATTTCCGACTTTTTTATGCAGGGGTGAACCAATTTCAGTGTAGACCCACACATATTTTGGCAGTATATGTGTGGCGCTAGGGCAGATAAGGTGGAGATTATCGGTCTTTTGTAAGATGTATGTGCCTGTGCGTATAATTTGTTTTAATAATTAGAGGATTGTAATTTACAATACGCTATCAAGATAACTAGTAAATCTATCCAGTTCATCGCCAGCCGCACTGGAGAAAAGACTGCTAATTTTATGAATTTCCACCACACCGCTTTCGAAAACCAAGACCTAAAAAAACAAAGAAGCAAATTACAGACTGCTTATGAGAAATGGAGCCACTAAATATTGCCATTGATAATTTAATGTGGTTAAGACTGATCACGAAAACAGAATCCCCATGAACTTGTTTATCTTGCTTAACCATAGGAAGATTTTATCGTCTCAGTCCTCGTAAACATTGAAAATTGCCAATGATAGAGCGTAATTTGAACAATTATCGATATTAAAGCTTTGGGGGGTTAATTCAGTGTTCACTTTTGTGAATCGCAACTGCCATACACTTATCGGCCTGTAAGCCGAGTTCACAGGGTATGGCAGGGTATTCCCGGGATCCCAGATTTGAACAAAATACAGCGCGTAAATCGGGAAACTTTTGACAGGATACGGGATTTGACTGCTACCCGGAAAGCGGTATCGGCCAAAATTTTAGGCATGGATTCGGACTGAGATTGAAAATAACATTCGGAATATCTACGAAAGAAGTTCGGGATGCGGAATTATCGTGAAAAAGGAACAAGGAAAGCGGGATCAGGTCCCCCTCTTGTCATGCGACTGTCAGGCTGAACTGAAGCATTGTCTATGCTAAAACGATTATATTTTTTTATAACTGCATTAAAACAAAAACGAGAGGAAAGTTAACGCTGAAACTATCGCTATTGGTACTCTTTCGCCAACAAGAGCTTAGGTGTTACTGTTTCCTTAAGTTTGAAGAAGAGAGGTTAGAAGGTAGTTCACAGGAAGCACACAGTTTCTTACCAACTCGGGATTTCTACCCGGGATACCAATCCCCGAAGCTGAATAGTCACTGGACAGCTCAAAACACGCGACTCTACATGAAATTGAACCAAAAATAATAAGAAAAGATCTCAGTCCCATGGAAATTCAACCAGTGGTTGACCATGTACCCGGAGGAGGGGGTAGGGGTGGGGGGCACCCCGTGACCATTTAGTAGGCTCTTAAGAGAAACATCCTGCAAGATGCTTATAACGTGTCGCGGGATGCCAAACGATTATAAAACTCTCATGTCCATGGTAATGACCGAGCGGTACCTTTAAACTTGTTACCTTTTTGGTTTTTCATTACCTGCAAACGCGAGAGAGTAAGGTTTCAACTGGGTTTTCCAGTGGAGACTACAAGGTGCACCGCAACGGTTGCCCCAAACGAAACGAAAAAACATGGCGGAAACAGTCGTCTTGGAAAAATGGCACGGACCCTACCGGCGTTTTGAGCAAAAATAATGTAGCGTTTTCGGGAATTTAAGAACACGCTGATCTACGTTCGTGAAAACGTAATCTATTTCAGATGACATTGTTGAACTCATTAATCATCCGCATACAAAAGGACATCAAGAAGTTATCAGTGGATGCCAGATACTACCACAAGATTATCAAATGCAAACTTAAGCGTTGAAATTCTTCAAGCATTATTCATCACTTTAGAAGCTATATAAAACACTCAAACAGATTAAGACAATTAAGAGCAATTTAAAAAAATGTTTTTATCGCTGTTTTTTTTTTTCTCAACCCACAAATTGCTACCGTTAGAATATGACTAAACACTCTTCCTCTTATTTGATAAATTAATTACTGACTCATCGGTTGGATTACAAAAAAAAGTTAATGTCACGTATAAAAAAAAAAAAAGAAACAGCGATGAGAACGTTCTTCTCACTTACCGCCCATGTTTAAATTTCTCTACAGCAACTGGACCTTGATCACTCTTAAGTAAATCCCTATGTACAGAATCAGAAAGAACTTTCTCTCAACTTTTTATTCAAGATATGTCAGTAATCAAGAGTTACTCTCATGAATCTAGCACCCAAAGAACGGAAAACTCGCGTTTACACTTGCGGCATGAAAAAAGAATAACCTAAAAGGAGAAAGTCAGGAGCAAAGTTGCCCACAAACTATTTTTCTATGAGCAAATTTTGAAAACGTCCGCGGGCAAAGGTTCACTTCGTCACAAGAAGAGGGAAACAGTTCAGTTTGTCCGACATCAATCCTTAACAGCTACATCTTACAACTTTTAATAACATGTAACAAACACTGCAATAAGCGTTACGTGTTCGAACTTGATGGTTACATTGTTATACCAGCTACCAACTACTGCATGTTAATGGATCAATAGTAAAGTGTTTGTTCTTCCCCTTTGTAATTTAAAAACTAATACTCGTTTGACTCAAAGGTGACCTTGATGCAAATTTTCTTGGGCGCACCACGGAGATGAGTACTGAGCAAACTGATTCTATTCCCACGTTAAATTTTCGGGGTCTGAGGCGTCTGCGGTCGTTCAACAAGTAACAGCTTATTTTATCTTATAAAATAAACAAGAGCCTTACCAAACGTAAAGATTTGAATTTAAATCCAGCACATAAAAAACACTTGGCCGGCTACGAGACCACTGCACTGATATTATTCCATTGCCGCCCGTGGATGCGGGCCAACTGACCAGAGGTAATTCTGATAAAATAAAACCAAGAAGAGGTCAATGTAGTATAAGTTCTCCAGAACACGGTTTTTAAAATCAACGTAATTAGTTTAACCAATCACAAAAGCTTTGGACATTCCAGCGAACCACAATGGATTCCGATAAAAATGTGTTGGCCACAGCAGATATCAGGAAATATAATTATGAAATAAAGAATATACGAAAATCATAGATAGGAACTGCGGAGTGAAGAATTAAATGGAAGGATATCATCCCAGTTATAGACGCAACTTTTGCAGTTGCGAAAATAAAGCCAGAAAAAAGTCGTCATCCTATCATGGGCCGATTTTATGATACGGAACTAACTAAATGGCCTGCTCCCAGATGGCTTGTTTGCTTAACTGGTAGACGCGCTGCACAGGTATCGCAGAGCGGGTCAAAAGCGTGCAAAGAAAGTTCCTCAAGGGTTCGAGTTCCGTGCACTAAGCCTGAATTATTTTTTTTTAACTGCATAAGTTGCATCTATAACTTCGATAAGTCTTTCATTTAATTAGCAAACATAACTCACGACAAGTTTTGGCTTTTTCACGATGACAATTTGAGAAGGTGGGTTTGGTTGAAATGTCATAGAAAATCATGAAAAAAGTTTGAAGCTTTCAGATGACAAGCGACGTAACATGCTTCGAAACGTATAGAAATACAAAAACCATGCACTGTAGTGTAACCTAAATTAACTTAAATGGATGCATTTATGGACTTTGCAATCAATCGTACTTTACTGAAGCGCTCTACTTTCATTTCCCTTGGTAAATAGATTTCCGGCCGACAAGGTGAATCGAAAAGTCTCACATTTAAAACATAACGTGTACACCTGAATTTAATACGTGCGTTTTCGAATCGAACAAATATTGTTGCCTCACTTGCACCCGAAAGACCACCTCGCTATACAGTTTATAAACTGCCGCTCACGAAGAATAGTCTGCAGGCTCCTCTTGCCGCCCGCGACAAGTTATCCTTCAACCGAAGGTAATGCATTTCGAGATGATACGCGCGTTTGAATCCAACAAAATGCAGTTTTATCTCTGATAATATGAAGGTGATGAAGTTCAGTGAGTGACCTTTTGAACTGAAAGGCAATGTATTTCGTTATTGTCACTGCGCAACTGATTACAAGGCATTTATTTCTGCAAACGTAAGGCCAAGGGACTGCCATAATATATTGATTTCGCTATACCGAATTTTCGTTACATTGAGTTTCTTTTCCATGCATTTTACTAATTACTGAGGCGAACAACATCTTACGTTCGTTGTACAGAGGACTTCGCTTTATGCAGGGTCCGTTATATCTAGTTTCCACTGTAATGGGATGTTTCAGTATACAAGTAATATACACGGATTTGATAGCAAAAGATATGTAACCAAACATAATTTTTATGCCTGGAGTACCAACTACAAATAGGAAAAGATCTTTCTTATTCAGCAAAAGACTTACCTACTTTCGTTTTGTTTAGTTAATATACTAAATGAATTCCTGGCAAATGACCAAATCACCAAGAATTCTCTCGTACCGTGGAGTGGACAAATTTATCAAAATTCAACAGGCTTATTATTGCAGTGAACGTGCATAAATAAAAATGACCGACAGTTTATGGCATTGTGAAATAACTAATGCCAGATTCTAGTGATAACTATTGAAACCAATGTCACTAAAACTGCAAAACAGCGTGACAATTTGAAGCAAACCTCGACAATAGGTGGATACAGGCATGTGCCGACCCAAAGGGTATGGCTTTTACGTCGTTTCTGTCCGAAAACAGATATAGACTTTGCCCATTTTGGTCTCGAATCGGGTATGGTTTTCGAGGAAACTACGGGAGTGTATGAACGTATTTGTTGTTTCAATTCCAAATGAATAAGAAAAAGGAATAATATGCGAATTCATAATAGGTTTTAAGAAATCTTTTTGTTGGCGTTCTAACCTAAGCAATGATGACAGTTTCTTAGACATGGTTTCTTAGTTTGAAAACAGTATGGATTTTTTGAGGCCAGGGACAAGTTTTTTTTGAAAGTCCCGATCACTATGTTTGCCGTGTTTGCATTCAAGATCAAATTTTCAATAAATTGGAAAATGATACAATGAAAGTATCAATAAACGAAGTAAAACTGACTGGTTTGTGAGCTAGGAACTGTGCTACTATTTAACTGGTCTTGAATTCAAAATTTGCATTCGGACTAGAAAAGTTACCGGTCCTTTCGAGAAACAGGCCCCAAGTTTTAAAATGGGTGTGGAAAATGACATTTTTTTGGTCTGAAAAAGGGTCAGGATTTAGAAAACCGGGCGGCACACCCCCACTAAGAATTCTCAGGAGTAACCCCCCGTCACTAAGTATCCGCGTTCTCACTTTGATATGCACTCAAAACACATAACATGTTTATTTGTAGCCTGTCCGGCGTAGCTGGCGCGAGGAACATTTTGGAAGAGGACGCGCGGAAAAACGTCTCTCGTGGCAA
Organism: Porites lutea; assembly: GCF_958299795.1. Taxonomy (NCBI): domain Eukaryota; kingdom Metazoa; phylum Cnidaria; class Anthozoa; order Scleractinia; family Poritidae; genus Porites; species Porites lutea. The sequence goes on from NC_133203.1 coordinate 15,779,164, forward strand.
AGGTGCTAAGAAGGCTCCATTACTCGTCACAAATCGTTGAAACGGACACCATTTTCTAGACAATTCTTAAGATTTAGTTCTCACTCTTTTGCTCTCTCTGTAACGTGCCCTCTCTTTCCCCAATGTTGAGCCACGCGTATTTTGAAGCACTGAGACCTCTGTAATACCCAAATCAACAGTGGGGAATGGGAAACGTACACAAGTGTTTCAAGATTTTTGACGAGGATTGTAGTTTATTTGTCATTCTTAAAGCCACTGAAGTGAGCAAAGCTTATGAAAGGAAGGACACGTATCTAGGTATCCTTGCACCTATCCACCTTTTCCAGGCCGGGAAGTGTAAAAGTAGCCGCGTACTCTACAGTTACATTCCCTAAAGACAAGTCAAAGTTTTAGTTGTCGTTTAGTTGTTCCACAACATTGGTTTCGATTTCTATTTGAGGTATGTCGTTTCTGTTGGCCGGATTGCCATCGATGTTCATGTTTCCTTGCAAATCTTGTCCTTCCTGAACTTGTCGAGCTTGAATTCCAGCCACAACGTTGGTCGCTCCGAAAATTCGCATCTCTATTTGCTCAGCCTGAGCAATGTTTACAGTTCTAAATAATAACTCGATAAAAGCGACTCGAAACTGTCTGATTCTTACTGAAAAAATAATCGGGTTGAGCAGCGAGTTCATGAAAGCTATTGAAACAGAAGAAGAGTGAAGTAAATACATTGTCTCCGCAGTGACTTCCTTGTGAAATCTTGAACACACAATTGTGGAAACCATCACAGGTGTGAAACACAATACCAGCACAGCGAGAATGATCGACGTCAGTTTAAAAGCTTTAGTATCTCTCTCAACCTGCTGCCTTGCCTCTTGAGTAACTTGCTGCGATGCCAGTCGTATTTGATGTCTGCGAGTTTCAATGTAAACTGTTACATGGCAGTAAACTATTAAGCCAATAGATAAAATAATGAATATTAAATTGGTGTGTGCAATGGCAGTTATGTCAAGTACTGAAAGAACTTGCTGAACAATGGACAGGAGCCATATGATAGCAGAGGCAATCAGTAAACGACTTTCGGTGACGAGGGTAATGTAGGCGAAAGAATGCTTCATAGCGACGTACCGTTCCGCGCTCAGCAGTACCATGTGTAAAAGCGAAGCAATAACTAAAAAATTCATCACTGGTCTGAGAAGTCGCCATGCACAATATGCCGAAGGCAAGTCAAGTAAGAATATTATTGACACTATCGTGAAGCAAGGTTGAGCTAGAATCCCTACGGAGAAGTCAATTAAAGCTAGGAGAGCCAGTAAAACATTTGATTTATGGCCTCTCAGACGGGATTTCACCTTTACAGAGATCATTACCAGTGCGTTCAAAACTGCTGTGAGAGGAAAGATGAGGATGTTGACGGCGATGAGAAAGATAAGGAAAGCTTGGCCCGAAGGGGAAATCTGATGTAGAGTTTTGGCAAAGAAGAGGTCAACCCCCGGGCCAGCCTTGCATCCAGCAGGGGTACTGTAGCTTGAATTCATCGCCTCGACAGTACTCTGCGACATGTAACTTACTTCGGTTTTTGAAGTGAATGAAATGTGTTCGTGTCGTCAGTGAAAATGTTTAGTTTTTGTTCATGCTTTACTTTGCTGCTCGTAAAATTTACATTTCTTTACGAGTATATATTCCGTTATTTGGCCAACAAAACAACATTCAGTTATTTTGGCCAACAATTGGTAATCTTGCGCCCATTGGGTTAATATAAATCGCATAAAATAATGAATGAATAATTCACTAATGAACCCCTTCAAAACCCCTCACCTCCGCATTGTTTTAACTGAACCCCAACTTAGCCTAATAATAAGCGACCACAACCTCCTTTTGATTGTCAAAATAAATAAAGTAATACCACCAGAAAAAAAAAAATTATTCAAATGTTCCTGGTTAACGCGACTTCCTCTAATTTCAAATTAATTTTCTCATAAATGGGATATAAACCAAACTAGTATATTTAGAGTTGTTTTTAAAAATATTATACACGTGAAGAAAATAACAGATGCTTCTTTCATCATAAAAAGCAATATAACTGTGATCAGACAGCTGATATTAAAAGCCGACTGAATACGGAGATAGAAGTTTATAAAAACAAAACGGGGTCACTGGGAAAATCAAAATAATGATTTGATTTAATGATGAAAATCACCTTTCATTTATTAACTAACAACGATAAGAATGGAGGAACATGAAACACTGATCAGAGTGAATCAGAGTCAAATGTTGACGACTAAATTATGTTTTGAACAGGTTTTCCACTGCACTTTTTGTATAAACTGAAGTCCGGTGTACAATTTTCAGCACAAAAAGCCACGTTATGGCACAAGAAAATGTTTGTTTCACCAGATAAAAATTCTTAACTTTAGGAACCCTTAAAATACAGCTTTTGGGTTTTAGCTTCTCGTTTGACACTAAACGTTGTTTTCATTTAAAAGAGTTATGTATTCTTCACATTATTCAAAATTTTCAAAGCGTTCCATTTTTTGCAGTTTGAGATGTTATCTTTTTCCTGGTTCTTAATCCTGATTCTTTCAACAGCTTTTCTAGCGATACCACGTACAAATAATTGCCATTAAGGAAAATGTTGAATTTTGCACTTTTCAAAGATGATTATCCCCCAAAAAACGGAATGTTGCGTGCAATTTGGTTTGTTGGCTTGAATAAAAACTGAAGGCGAAGGAAAAGAAAAGAAAAGGAAAGCAGGAAAATAATTGAGCACTTACTGGAGCGGAAAAGAGCCATGGACTGAACAAGACGCTGTTATGACCCGCGCTTTCACAATAAAAACATATCCCACAAAGTGAAGGTAATTAACGAATTATCCAGAACTAATCTTACTGGTACAGAAAGGTTCGGTATGCTTGGCTTGCAAGTGCGAACTTCATCAGGAACTATCATTTTTTTGATACCTAAAATCTTTTAAGAAGACTGAATGCATCATTGAATTTCCGTTGAATTTATACATTTATACATGTACATATAAATGCACAAAAAACTAGGTCATCAAATGTGGAGTTTTCCTGTTTTTCTAAACGATAGGTTATAACTATTGTCGAGTCGCTTACAAAAAAAAATTTCTCCAAGCGTTCTAAACGCGTCTCAGTTTTATTCCTAGTGAAATTTCCAATAACGATGCATAAACAGTTTTAAAAAGCGTTTTATCATGGACCCAAACGAAACAAAAAGGGCAAAAGTCCTGTCGAACTCAACTAGCCTGTCAGTGTTTTCCACACACATGCAGTTTTAGGGATTTAAACGACACTACCTCTCCCTGAGTTTTTGCCGCACCTTTTTCAGAGCCCTTGTGTATAAGCTTTAACCGTCAATAATCTTAAGATGAAATCTTCTGTCGATTGCACATTCTTAGGAGGGCTTTTCACATAAAGTGTCTCTATACTACTTGTGATGTCATTACCTTCAGTTTGAGATTTCAGGTCTGAAAGGAACTGTTTAAATGAGTTGAGCAGGCTGGTTAGTATGGCTGGCACGCTTCACCGGACTGGCTTAGGCTCGGCTCATACCTTGTTTCTAGATAAAATTTTCGTTGCTTATATAAGAGAAGGCGGGCTCGCCTACTCCCCGTTCCTTGAGCAACTGAGATATTGAAAAGCTTTAAGGGCATGCCAACCCAAAACATATTTCTGCTTTGAGATATTCGTTTTCCTATAACTTGAATCTCGATGATCATTTGGCAAAGTCAGAACAATGTTCGAATGTACTTTTGCACTTGTACATCGATCTGTAGCTCTACGCATCTAATTTCACATTTAAAACAGCGAAAACAAGGAAAAATTGCATGCAATATTGCGTGTGAGTTCAGCGAAACAGACACACTGAAGGGGAATTTTTCTGAATAAAGAGAGGAAAACAAGAAAAGAAAAATAATTGCGCACGAAGCGGGAACAAGCAATGAAATCACCTGTTAAGAGCCCTTTCACAATGATAATCCTTTAAAAGGAGGATAAAAAAACCCTACTAATCCAGAGTTTATCTCTTATGTTATATCAAGCTTTAGCGCGCTTGATCGGAAACTGGCCATCTATTGAGTGAAAACAAATATAACTACGTAAAACATTTAAGGAAGTTTAACAATAACACAGCAAATACAAAAGGAGGCAAGGATGGACAAAACCGAAGAAGATTAAAACGGATCGTAATCGGTGTTTTGTGGTTCAGCTAAACTGGTTCTAAAATTATTTTTCTCTGTTGTTTGTAATTTCACAAATGTGCTTGTCGTGAACATATGAATTTGTCAAATACAAGTACTAATTAATTTGCTAATGTTAAGTTCCATGGTGAGTAAAGGCGAGCAATTGGCATGAGTAGACCAACGCAATATGGTCCCTTAAAACTAACGCAAACTGAACACAAAGTAAATTAGTATGTTAAAAAAATATATTGCGAAAGGGTCCTTGACAAACTAACGGAGACGCCTAAGAAGCTTATCAGTCACAGCAAATTTGAGACTGAACTGGTTGGTCAGTCTTACCACTCAAACGGTGAGCTACGTAGCAGATCATGATGACCTAAATCATTTACTGGGTTCGCGATCTCAAGAGATTAGCTCTCAACTATATCTTTTTTAATGTGGCTTATTTTTTTAGGATGATACCAACCGTTCTTGATGTTAAAGAGCCAAAGACTACCAGATTCACTTCCTGCCTGATAACAAAGGAAAAAATAAAATGAATTTTAAAAAACAAGCCCAGTGACAAAGATGGTTACCGTAAAAACCGCCAACAATTTATCAAGGTTTATTGCTTTGGAGAGGAGTAGGTAGCCTATTCTAGGCGTTACCCTACCCCAACCCCCTCACTGTTTTCCTGCACCGTTAAAAAACAGGGTACTAGAACAACTAGCGTCTCACAGTCACTTCTCACTGTCGTAAGTAACCAAGTACAAAAACTTCTTTTGCCAACCGCAAGAACATCCGTTTAAAACTTTATATCAGATGAAACTGAAAACGCGATTGTCACCTGTCTTTGCTTCTAATTTTTGTTCCTAATTTCGACCACCGAAAAATAACTTACTCTCAAAAATTCCAAGATAATTGTAGAGGCTTCATATGGACTCACATCATAAGCTTACATTTTTATAACGGGATGTTTGCGTGGTTTAATCTTTGCAAACGGGCCCATAAACACAAGTAAGCCTTCACAGTACAAACCATCAAAAACACGGGATGCTGTTTTGGTGAACTGGAAAGTGAATCACTGCTACTCTTACGGTTATCACGTCTCAAGTTGCGAGTCTCCCAACCATTCACTACCAGTGGAGAGATCACTGAAAAAATTAGTAGCCTGTTCCAGGCGTTCAGATAGTGGGGAGCGGTGCGAAGTAAAAAGGAGCGCGAAAAAATAAAAGCGAGGGAGGAGAAGAGGTGAAAGAGGGAACAGCGTTCCCGCACCTCTCTCCCCAGTCCCCCTCTACTTTTCATTGCTTTCTTTACTCTGCACCGCTCTCCACTATCTGAACGCTTGGAACAGGCTAAAAAATTAGGTGTTCGCTTACCAGCAGACAAGGTAACTGCCAAGGGGATAAATCCAGAGCAGAAATTCGAACAATGTTTTCTGAAAGGAAAGGCTCATTAAGTATTGATCACATGATTCTTCATAAAACTCGAAAGACATTTACACTATAAGCTTTGAAATTGTGACATTAAATTGTACATTATTGGGCAATTTTAAGCTAACATTCATTTGCCTACAACCAAATGAGCTTCAAAAACTACAAGTCGATCCTTCGTAATGGCCTTTACTTTAATAGGAGAGCTTAAGGATAACAACGATGACAACACCAAGATCATTAAAGAGCAATAGGTTTAGTAGGCAACTTGACAACATCTCTGCACATACATCATACTTGAGGGCACATTTCTATGCCTTCATTGCAAGGAATCTGAAGTGAAATATTTTAAAGCGGCAAGCTCTTTTTTGGCCCCCGAACAAAGCAAAAAGAAAACTGGCTTACAAGTTTTATGGAGGACTCATGAGACACACGATTACGAAGTTTCTTTCTCCTTCTAATTGCAAATGCAGAGTCCCTAAGAATTCCGCTCAGTTCTAGGAAAGTTCGTCTACATTTGAAAACAAGTGAGCGAGTTGGGATGAATCGCGACAAAGTTTGAAAGAACACCGATTCATCATGATTTTATAAGTGTGGTTTTTGCTAACTTGAATGAATCATCAAAACGGTGAGAAAGTGATCAACTTTTTTTCTGTTCCTACCTGTATCGGGTCTGTGAGCTTTCGGTGGGGCTCGCCCTCCGTGTCTTTCACAATGAAGAATGTATCCCTAGGGGAAAAAAACGATGCACTGCTTAAATACAGCGAAAATATAAAGACCTTAACTGAGCGGAAAATAGACACCGGGTCACTTCGAAAGGGGACAGTATCACAATAGTTATCCCACGTTTTGGTAAGACTCCACTACAATTATACGATCTAAGGTGACAAAGGGTAAATGCCTTGAAGGCATACCAAATCCCCTTCTTTATACTTTATTCTTTACTCTTGTAGTGTTAAAAAAGGTGCACTGTCACTCAATTATCCCACGTTTTAGTAAGACTCCACTACAATTAAGAAGGTACACCATCTAAGGTGACAGGAAAGCGATGTCGACGGTTTTGGTTGATACAACGGGAGAATATGGCGTTCTAAACAGGCCCCTAAGGAGGGGGGGTGCGACGAGTCCGCTCGCACCCCCTCCCCCCCCCCCCCAACAGGCCCCAGAGGTCCACTTTTTTGTTGATCAATGGTTTAAAACAAAATGATTTTTTTAATAGTATTATTCTATTCTAATTCACTGATTGTGTACAAAAATTGAAAATACTGTGAAAGAGTTGACCAGCCGGTAAAGTATAAAGAAGGGGATTTGGTATGCCTTCAAGGCAATTACCCCTAGCTAATACGTTGGTTGCTCCTTTATTTCCACCCTAACGGAAAAATTCTGTTTTGGAGGATTCGTAGCGTTGCTTGCAGGATACATTGAAGTTCCTATTAAAGCTACCCTACTCTTGTAGTATTAAAAAAGGTGTAATGTCACTCAGCTCTAAGCTCTTTGATATAAATTAGAATAGTGCGAGTAACATAACTTTTAACCTTTAATTTTTTTGTAAAATAAAGTAGTCTCTTTGACCACAGAAAAATCAATTTTGAAGTTCAAAATGGGAAAATATATCCTTTCTTTTTTTTTTTCAAAACGCTCGTAACGCAGTCTCAGACAATCTTATTCCTCCCCTAGTACCTTCCGCTTTAGGCCTTATTGGTCCGTCCCCTCTTTGGATCGCATCCCCCGGGAAAACGTCCTGGCTACGGGCCTGCTAAATAATAACTTTAGCCTTATTATCTACGCAAGACGCTATACAAAATTCTGTTGCTATTATTTTCCGACATTTTCAACTATTGGCCCAAACTTTACGTATTAGGAAATAGCAAACGTGCAGCGTGCAGCCATTGTGCAACCATCGCGAGAGGTTGCTGAGCACGAAAGAAACGTAATACACTTTGAAGCAGTTGAAATACAGGCCATGCACTCCTATGGAATTCCCACTGATACAAACAACTTCATTATATTTCCAAGTATCACTCAATCTGTTACTTACCCCATCTGTGCCTATATAAACATGGTTAGGATCATGCGGGAGAAATCTCAGTATCGACGCTTGAAAAGCCATCTCATTTTGTAAACCCCTACAAACAATAGAATAAATAGATTTAATCACCTATTATCAATCACATTCAAGTAACAACTACTAAATTTAAAAGACTTTCTTAAGTTGAAAAGGCCACTAGAGTGAGAAATGTGGCTACAGCTTATTCCACTTAACCTTTCTAATATCTAGCTTCATAAAAAGACTGGTCATGAGAATTTAAGAAATGATCAATAGATACTTTAACAACTTCTTCATACTAATTATATAGGAAATGTATAAGGACATCAAATGAGAATTCCAATTTTGACCCAAAGTAATGATTTTGTTTGAGTTAAATATACTCTACTACTCTACCTATGCGTTAAGTGTATTTATCTGGCTTCCGATGGCCAACATGGAATGGATAGCAAATTGGGCCAACTCTCATGTTGACCATAAATGACCAAAAACCGATCGTGCTATTTTTTGTTTGTTCGTTTGTTTTTGTTCTGTTTGGTGTTATTGTTGTTGTTGTTGTTGTTTTTCACCATGCAAAGAATCAATTGATATCATTCTGTTCGAGTTTCAAGTAGATCCTTGTATGGACGTTTCATTCTATATCTAGATTACTCAGAAGTCGTCCCAAAGAAACATGCTACGCGTAACTTTTTCAGCCCCCTTTTTAGTCGTCACTGGATATAAGATGAGACACTGCTTCTCGTTTTCGACAGAACCTAAAACAGTTTAGTTTTCCACCACTAATAAGGTCTGTCCATTATCCCAGTGTTCATCGGCTTGTTTGAAGGCACACCCTCTCTTTGAAAAGACTGACTGAAGGAAGTTGAAAGGCAAGATTCCTATCAGTTCATATTTGCCAAAGAGCGAAACCCCCAAGTCAAATATCAACGCGAACAGTAATCGAGGGTGAGCCTTTTAATTAATAAATTAATTAATAATATTAATAATAACATTTATTCATTCGATAAAACACATATTCAGAGTTACAAACGTCTTAAATTATCAGATTAAAAACTGTTGAATGATGCACAACTAAGAACGAAAAAAAATATTTAAAAAAGTAGAATCATATTGCTGGGTTATAATTAAAGCATAGCCTATTTAATTTCAAACAAAGTGCAAGAAAACGTAACCACTAGTCATTTTTAACAGAAAAATGGATAAAACCTGCTATCTGTGAGCTTAAGGTTAGCGATTATGACAGCCAATCAGCAGGCGACACTTGTGTTATACTGACTTGCATGATTTTAGTTGATTTCAGATTCTGCAACGGCATAATTCCACAAAAAAAATTTTTTCGCAACTCCGTTAAATGCTCCTCTTGCAGTAGCAGTAAAATAAGACATTAATTCCTGCCTTTGTTTGGTACTAAGCCTTGAATCTCTAGTAAACTGCTACACAACGACGTCTATACTCAAGATAAAAAAGAAATTACAGACCTCAAGGGCGAATGAAGAGATATTGACGAACTTCTTATAAGCTTTATTTTTCCTCCAGGAGACAACCCTAAAATCCAAAAAAAAAAAAAACAGGTAGATACAAACCCCTTCAGCTAAGAATATTCAACATGCGACATGCTTTAATAATTCTAATTCACAGCAATCTATAAAATCTTGAAATTCCAACTCAAATCCAAAGCAGGCTAAGTAAAAAACATAAAAAGTTTGTTATCAAACTTGTCAGTGGAATTCCTTACTAAAAATACGGTGACTATGAAGCTGTTTGAATGGAAAAGCACTTAGATGAGTGAAACAACAAATAGTGCGCATGGGTCGTACAAATATACAACTGACCTAAATCCGACTCTGAGCCGGCGCTGTTTGCTTTCTCAAGTTCAACAACAACCTGTCAAGAAAAAAAGGGTTGACTGACATGTTTCGGAGGCAAGTAAAACAGGAAACTCAAAACAAAATCAACCGGTATCAATAAAAGAGAATATATGGGACAGAGAGGAACACACCCAGTGTAGACGGCCTTGGGATATGTAAATTTCATAAAAGTTATTTTTAGACCAACTAAACTCTTGAATTAATCGGAAGTTGGTTTCCGGAGAGGTCCGCAAACTCTAATTCAGTGTTACAATATTCTGCTTTTTTATTTAATTTTTTTTTGCTTTGAGGCAGTCGAGCGTGGACTTGGTGTCGTTTAAAACAATCGATTAACATTTGCGGACGTCTCTGGAATTAAACTTCTGTTAAATTTTAACCACTAAGAATAACTTGAGTGAAATTCCCATATCCCGACCAACAGGATATGTCTGTCCCATTATGTCTGTCCCATTATTCTCTCTCGGTATTAACATATATGAATTACCCAGAGGTAAATAGCAGCGTTTTCTTCTAAAGAGGCTAACTGAAATGACAATCCTAATATATCATCTGCAAACAAAAGGAAAATAAGCAAAAGAGGTTTACTCAAAAATGTCAAACAAGGAATGCGGTCTTCAATACATGACCGAGTTCAAAGTATTTACTGTAATTTCATCAGCTCAACTAGACTGGGTCGGTGCTGTGTCGAACTGCACTGTGGTACTGTTTTAAGGAACGAATAGACCTTGTTTGCGATACCCGCCATATTTACACGCGCTTTAGGACTGATGGGATAAAAGTAATGTCACATGGTATTTCAGGGTGCAAACAAGTGATAAAATTTACCAATACGAGATATCACGAGCAATCAGAAAGAAGAAACAGCGTCCCTTAAACAGTCCCACAGAGAAATTTCACGCAACGACGATGCAGTATCAGGTTAGATCTCTGCAATACCGTAAACTCTGGGCTTATACAACTTCGTAAGGGGTTTACTTAAGGTGGTCTTATAAACGGCGGGGGCTTATAACCGGACTAAAAAAGGTGTTTCGAAACAAGCTACATAGCAGTGCTGACTTTTTGAATTTGATTGTATTTTTAAGCTTCAAAACATTTCCATACGTGCTAGAGAGGGGCTTATATTCAGGGGGCCAGTTCTGACTCATGATTGGCAGCACTCTTAGTTGGCCCAGTGTATCGAGCAATGAAGCTCGACGAAATTGGTGGAATGTTTGGTCTTCTTTGGTTGCTTTTTGGCGATTATATCGCTTACTTCAAGTTCAACCAACCGCTCACCTGACATCATATTTGATCCCCCAGAAGCCCTCGCGCTATAAAAACAAAAATCAAAGTTAGCACTAATTAATTTAATCTTAAGGTAAATAATTTAAGTAAAATTAATCAGAAAACTGGAAAGTGGCAGTTACACCGTAGTTAATACAGTGGAAATGTTATGAAGCTCGACAGATTTCTTTGTTATATGTTTTTGTCAGCTTTTTCAGACTTGAACGTGCACAACGTTCAATAGCATTCCTATCATTTTGAACACAATTTGTTTACAAAAAACAAAGGATTGTGCACGGTCAGGCAACTTTCAAGTAAAGTGGAGCAACGTTGTTTTCAGTTTTGATGTTTGCCCGCTTTCATAATCAGTCTCAGTACGAATTGCACACTATGCTGAATTGAGGTCACACGGAAAATCTAAGGTCCTGTTTACATGGATGTGGGGTCCCTAGGTAGGTAAGCTAACTCGCTTTGGTGGGGTAACCCGCCTGACCATAATTATAATCTCTCATTTTAACGTTCACATGATAGGTGGGGTGACCAAGGTGGGTAGCCCGGTCTGCCAGACCGGGTTACCCTCCCAGCCGGGGTCAAATTTTGCCACGTAAACGTTTCAAGGTGGGGTAACCCACCTAGCCGGGATCGGATTCGTGATACATCAAATTCGCGCAAAATTCACTTTGGCGGTGGCTTTGCATCATTAGTGAACTTACGCAACAGGACGGGAGAGGAAAGAAGACGGCAAACCTTTTAGCGTGACAAGCGTGACAATAGGGCCGTTTATACGAGAGAAAATAAGCCGCGGCTTACATGAGACGCGAAAAGCCCGTATAAATGGTACAAAATCTACGTTTACGGCTTATTCAACCCAAGGCCAGCTCAAGCCGCGGCTTATCCTGGCCGATGGGTTTTGGGATGGGCTTATCCAAGCCGCGGCTTACCTTGGACGTGAAAGTGTTCGTATAAATGCACTCAAACGTTGTCCGCGGCTTGCTGAAGCTGTGAACGACTGCTGCGCATGCTCTGTTTTCAATTATATCCCAGACCTTCACGGCCGAGAGACGCGCGTTGCAGTGGCGGGAAAATGAGTTTTGTTTACATTTACAAAGTGGAAAATGGCGGATAGAGATTCATGTACAAAAAGAAATGTGTGGAGTGCCCCAGAAGAAAAACAAATCCTGCAGTTTAAAATGAAAAAGACAGTGAAAAAAACAGCGTTTTTTACGGGCCAAAGGCAGTCGTTTAGCTTTTTTGCTCGCCCGAGCCATTGTTGCGAGATGCAAACGCAATTACCCCGAAACGAGGCACCAAAACAAACTACGTCATCAGTGGACCGATCTGGCCGCGAACTTAACTGTGAACCATTTATGAGAGCAGTTCGCGTCTAATGTAAGCCGTACTCGAATAAATGGTTCCTTTCGTGTCTTATGTAAGCCGCGGCTATAGTAAGCCGCGAAACGGCCCTAATAATCTTTTTTCAGATGAATTTCTCTCAAACTTCACCTTCTTTTAAACAGATCTTTTGGTAAAAGGCCAGAAAATATTAATGTTTAGTAAAGATCACGACAAAACAAGCAAGAAATAGCCCTGTCGCGTTTGTCACAAACAAGGATTTCACCGTCCTCTTCTTTCTGCCGTCCTGTTGCGTAAACTCACTATTATTTAAGGTAACAATCAAAGCCACAGCACTGAAGGTTGCAGCAGGAGCAGCAAGTGAGTGTGGTTTGCCAGCATTTTCCTTGTTTATGTGCTTAGCGATCATTCAATAATCTTGAGAAAGTGCACCCCGGGTGAAGGGGTTGTAAGATTGCATGTAAAGGAGGATAGTTTTTAACCCCACCTAAGCGGGCTAGCTCACTCACCTGGGGTCCCCCACCTCCATGTAAACAGGCCCTAATACTATACTGGCCACCAATCTTTTTTTTTTTGGGGGGGGGTGGGGGGGGGGGGGGGTGTCTGTACACAGGCAAACTATTCTTGAGTAAACAGTGTGAAAGTTTAATACTTACAGGGCCAGAATGTTTTAAACAGGACCGGATAATGTGTGAAGTCTTACGAAGATTTCCACGATTTCTGAAGAGTTCTAAAGTTCTCAAAATCTGAGATTTAGGGGAAAGTGCGATCATCCAAAAGGCTCTAGAAAAGTTTACTTTCTAAACTGATTAGATGTGGCTAACACACAGATCTATTTAGCTGAAAATAGCACTTTCATATGATAACATACATGATTATTGTTTTAAGATTAACAAACGTTTACTTTAGTACCTTGATGCTGCTGAAATTTCTTGCAACATGAGTCTATCGTAAGCAAGAAATTTATTTTGACTTTAACCACAGCGTTTAGTTTTGTCTTACAATTTTATGTTGAACATATCTTTAGCTTACAAATTTACACTGAATTCACGTTTTAAGGAAAGGTTAATTTTTTTTTCACTTTAGGTGCTTTAGAAGGTACATGAACACAGTTATACGACAACAAACAAACTCGATTTTAATTGATTTAACCTCCCTTTTTTTAAAGATATGCCCAAACAGTTAAGGTCAGCGCTAAAAAAAGTACTGAACAAAAGTAACAGTAACACCAAGTAACTTAGCAAAACTTTATATTAAAAAAATTACAGTAAATTTACAGTGTAAAGAAAGGTTAATTGGCTTTTTTCAGTTTAGGTGCTTTAGTAGGTACATAGTTGTGCGATAACACAACAAACTTGATTTCAATTGTTTCTAGTCTGCTACACAGCCGTTTTTAGAGTCGTCACGCAACGCTGCGTTGCGTGGCGACACTGTGACGACGACTCTGCTGTGTTGCAGACTAAATTGTTTTAGCCTCTCTTATAAAATTCCGCACAACCACTTAAGGTCAGGGTTAAAAAAACATACTTTTCTCTTCACGAGAAGTTTTAAAACTGAATTCAAAATTAATTACGTTTAAAACGTTATTTGCTTTAAAAAACACTAGCAATGTTATGTACATTAATATACGTGCAATTTAACAAAATTTAAAGACTAGAACTTAGAGATTGTCACTCCGCGCTCCTTGAAAACAATTGCGTGACAAATGTGTCAACTATTTTGTCACATTACTAACTCACCTGTCTCCTGGCATGACGAGTGGTAATAAAGAAACCACTGGGCTTAGGTGGCTCTCGTCTTTCTTCAACACACCAGCTGTCAAAATTGGACAATTACTTAGCAAGCACTAACTCAGTAGCCTCCCACGCAGACGCTCTTAGGGGTTCGTCACGCGTTTCTCCAGGGAGATTGCGTGACGAGCCAAAAGAACGTCTACGGAGGAGGCTTCTCACTCATTGACGCATTATTTTATTCCGGCTTTTGAAACAAATCACTCAAAGTTGTACAGTTGCAGTAACTTTCATTCTTGGTTGTTTACATCGCTTGCCCTAGCTACCCCGCCTTCCAAACCCAATGTAAATTGTTTCGATGGATGTGCCACTACTAACATGAAAGTTTCTTAGTTAACAAAAATCACATTAAACGTTCCATTTCATTATTACTATTCCCTTTCGGCATTTACAACGTTTATTCATGCACGCCATAAGACCTAAAATTGTATAGATGCAAAAAAGATTTCTACTCGTGTGATCAGGATACAACCCAGAATTGGACACAACCAAATCTGAGCAGAAATCGAGATATACGGTTTTTGTACAAAATTGCAAGTAAATTCATCGAGTACAGCATATAAACTGCATGAGCTCGATGTTACTTCTTTCTAGTATTCAGAGGTAAAACGCACAAAATAGCGAAGCTGCTAACCTTTATGATGCTTTTGTTTTAACTCGTGAGCAGTTATAGACAACATTGTGAAATCTCAACCCACCTGTGCTAAATGTAGGGGATCTTAAGATAACGTCGCTGTCACCAGCAGAGATCCTGGACGCGAAATGCATAGAAGAAGGTTCTCGTAAATCCCAAGCCACAAGCGTTCCATCGTCCTGTTATGTTAATACAAATGCAAAAAAAATGTTGCCATTGTCTCCTGAGAATCTTTTCTTTAGGCTTGACAGATTATTAGGGAAGAGGAAGAACTCGTAATAGTTTAAACTATTAATTTTCTCCTCGTGGTGTTATAGAAGCTTGAAAAAACATACGAATGAACGCAAATGAATCAAAAACTGAATAAAAAAATCTTCATCTCGGCTGTAACGTGGATACAATACCAAACATCAGCTTACGAAACTTACCAATCCTGCAAAAGCTAAAGTTGCCTTAGAAGGGCTCAAACAACAGCACCTCGGTGTAGACTCGCAGATTAAAATCCTGAGAAAATGAAAAGCACATTCTTTGAAAACTGAGTGACTTGGGTGGGCAAATGAGGAATAAGCCTAAGTAATCAACCAATGCTATAACAAAGACCAGTGAAAAATTTACGTCTAGGTATAATACCATTAACTTACTTTCACCTTCATGCATTAGGCTAACTATGGCTTTAATGATAAAGTGCACGCATGTCGCAGTGGTGAGGGCACTCGCCTCCCACCAATGTGGCTCGGGTTCCAATCCCGGTGTCGATGCCATCTGTGGGTTGCGTCTTTATTGAACAAGCAAAGAGGAGCACGCACGTGAAAGATGGTTTCGCTGCACTGATTGAACGACAATTCTAAAATGCAACTCCCTGGCAACATCGCCAATTCCAAAATATCTCACTTTAAAGTCGAGGCTAAGTGCAAAACCTTTCTTGTGATAATGAGTTTATTTGCATAAAATTAAAGAAATCATTTTCGTATCAATGGCTTCGCACTTAGCCTCGCTTTGAAACAGAGGCTTGGGGCAACTTGGAAATGGCCTATTGCTGAATTGGAGGAGTATAGTGGACTGGAATGTGCTGTCTATCCAGTAATCCTAAGCTTAGTGCGCGCGCACTTACCTCTGAGGTTCTGAGGGTTCATTAGTGTTCCAAAAGCATACCAAGCCCTTCTCTTGGACACTGCTATTAATCTTTAATGACAAAATATAAGCCACTGTATCAGAAACTCATTAATCATAACCGACAATAAGAGAATTGCTCCAGCATTGCGAAGTAACTTTGACTGTGCCACCAGCATCATCATCATAATAACAATAATAAACTTTCTTTATATAGCGCTGTTTCCAGAAGCTCAATAGCGCTTTACAGAATTCATAAGAAATATAAATAATAAATAAAAGCTGACATCGAGAGATGATAAAAAGAATACATAACGAATTACATAAATTACGATAAAAATCCTACTTACAAATTCTAAGCTAACTAAAAACTAAATCGCTAAAACTTACGATAACATCTAGAAGATGTATGATTTGATATTCTATAATTTTATTACATTGGCTTAACCTAGTCCCCGTAAGTAAGTTTAAAAAGGTAAGTCTTGATGTTGGTTTTCAACTCCGATAATGAGGCACTTCCGCGAATATACTCAGCAAGTCGAATATGCGTGTTATGTGGTTGTGGTTCGTCTTGTGTCTTGTGTGCTTATATTACCGTTTCAAGACAAGGGGATAAAACTCGAAAACAATGGCTATCGTTTATTGGTGTTGAAACAGCCGTTTTGACACATGCAACGTTAAGATGACTACCGAGGCGGGAAGCTTCAGGATTTGGCGAAAGTGAGTTTATGTGGGGTAACGAACTATTTCCCCCTGCGGGGGAGGAGATGGTAAGAGTTCGCTGTCTCAGACCAAACCTCAGGCAATGGAGGGAGGGAAGGTCTGGATCAGTAATCTCACCTTTGAGGTAGCTTTTCCCTTTTCTGTTACAGCACCATACGCAATAAGTAGGAAGTGCGTTTGAACTGGAGATATATGCACACACGTGACTGGTCGGCCTGAAATATAATAAATGGTAAGATAATATCACAGTTTATAAAATAACTGAGATAGTACGCGTGATCTGATTGGTTAAAAACCTATGGTTTATTATACCGGTAAACCCATAGAAAAAGGCATCCGGACCACGAGCCATAAACAAAACCGGCTATTGATCTGCAAACAACGATTTTAGAAAGGCTAAAAAATAGAACAAGTTACTTACTCAGCCCTTCTTAATATTAAAAGCGTTGGTTTCCACATTTTATTACTGAGCACAATTCGCTACTGCCATAGCTTTAGAAGTTATAAAGTACAAAGCTGGAAAACAGTTTACATTTCACGACGATGCCAAATCGCAGAGAAAGACAACAACTGTGTGAATTTCTGGTGTAGAAAGTCTCTAGGAAAACTTAACCATGTGCCAACAAGCAACAAAACGGATAGTTTTAGCATTCTTGATTTATTTTATCTAAAACTTAAATTTCTTAATGAAAGAAATTGTTCCAAAAAGAGATCTCTGATCAAGATATGGTACAAAATCGGCCGCTGTAAGTTGTAAACAAGCTGCCAACGATGATGAAAAATGTCAGAGTTTCGGACTGGTTTTTTTCAACATTTGCACAAATTATTCGGTGATATCGATGCCATAATTAACCTACCTCAAACCACCTCACTTCACGAATCGACAAATATTAACGCCAATATGTGGCTACGGCAAAGAAACCTTTCTCCACCACTGACATATTTCCATCGGTCGCTGTACGTGCATATAAAGTTACATGCGACAACTTCGCAAATGCAGCCACGTCGTTACCGCAGCATTTCTTGATCATAATAAAGTCCAGAAAACAGATCTTAAACCACTGCGGCTTGTTAAAAGTGAATGAAGTCCTCTATTACAATAGCTGCCAGTTCCGTCTGTAACAACGAAATTCTTACGGATCGACTGAACAAAATACAGCTGCGTACAGTCTGATGTTCAATTAATTTCTACTTCTGTAGTAAACAAACCATGAAAGTATTCTTTCATTTAACGTTCGCATGAATATGTGTTGACTTTTCCTGTAAAACAGCTTTCATAAGTTATCATGTAATGAGTGCAAAAACTCGTGTTTTGAAGTGCTGCTGTTTGTTGTTTGACTGAACTGAGTTTTGAGAAAGTTCAACGCTATTAAATCGTGAGTCATGATTGGCTTATGATGACTTTAGAGAGAAGACGTGACTTGATCACGGTACTAGAACCATATTTTTTACCTAAAATACTCCATTCTACTAAAAGTTATTTTATAAAAGCAATAGACCACACTTTCTATGGGTTTACCGGCGTGATAACCCACTTGGGATGTTGGGAGAACACTCGAAAAGCTTGTAAATCACTCGCCTTCGGCTCGTGATTTACAAGCTTTTCTCGTGTTCTCCCAACATCCCGCGTGGGTTATCACGCCGGTAAACCCATAGAAAGTGTGGTCTATTGCTTAAAAATACACACAGCCTATTTCTACAGAGGTAAAGACAGTCAAAGCCCTCGATAAGAGACAGAACTAGGTGTCCGTTTTAAAGAAGTGGCTTTGTTAGAAAAGCGGGGTTGGTAATGGCAATGGTTTTGGGGGAGGAGGGATGGAGAACTGGTCATCATTTTCTCCCTGACATGGTACAAGGCATATTTGAGTACGGTACATATTTATAAATTCCATTTATCAGGAGAGAATTCATTTATCCTACTCCTCTCTCTTCCTTTTTTCTTCCGTTTACATAATTAAAATATTTTTTAAAATATCCTCTGCTTGCAAAAAGCTAAGCTAGTCGAGGCGGAGGGAGAAAACCATGAGGTACACATTTACCGGATTAAGAGTCCAAATATTCGCGTCCGTACAGTACTAGAACATGCGCAGACAGAACCGTTCAATACTACAACGATAAAAGACTGGTTAGCCGAGATAGGATGACCGATTTTATTGTTGGTTAGACCATTTTGAAAGACTCTCGGTATTAAAAGTTGGTGAAAGATTAGCGTCATACTCATAAACATTTTAGGCGTGTATGCAACAAAGAAAATCCCAAACGATCAGCAACGGACTTCTAAAACCAGAAACAAACAACAGGTTAATTCAGCACAGACCTTCAAGATACAAGTGTTTGGTTGACAGCTGCATAAATCCGTCACTACATGTCATATCCTTTCTTTCTTTAAATTGAGTACTTGTTTGTTCGCTGACGTTTTCTTCAAGTAGAATTAAGCACGTCTGTAAAAGAAACGTACAAACTGCTTAGAGCAAGAACCCAATAAATGCCTAATTTGGCTCAGATTGTCGCAATCAATATGAAGTTACAATCCCATGGTATGAACTGGGTCTTATTTATGAAACTCAGAGCTACTTTGTTCGCTGTTTTAATGAGAGAAATGCTTTTATTTCCAAACTTATCCTGTTTTACACTAGTCTCCCTCGCAGCCGTTTTATGGATGTCACGCAATGCTCCCCTCTTTTGGGGGAGCGTTGCGTAACACTCAAAAACGGCTGTAAGGGAGACTAGTTTTACATAGAACTGCTTAAACAGGGAAGGTAAGCTCAGTCGGTAGCGCGCTAGACAGAAGGTGACGGGTTTGATCTCCGCGGGCCGGTGCAATACTCAGGGTCTTAAGGTTTCACACTTCACATACTTTAGAGAGAATGGGTGCAAGCGTTACTTATGATTGGTCGATGGCATTCAAGGCAACCATTAACCAATCATAAGTAATTAACGCTTGTCCACACAAACGATCCCAAAAATCGTAGCGTCGAAAGCTTATACCCATATCTTTTATAGTTTGTGGAATGGGAAATTTCTGACAACTATCTTTGACCTGCAAACGATAAGAACTTCACTTGGTTGGGATTAGCATGCAGAGCAGGCGTTTTCTAAACTTCCCGAAGAGAGGAGGAGATGGGGCGAGTCAAAGGGAGCGGGGGGGGAGAGAGAAGAGAAATTTTTTTTCTCCTCTCCCTCTCCCCCCTTTCCTTCTTTCGCCCTCGCACCTACCGTAAGGGTTACTATTTCTACTCTCCCCAACCTTCCACTGTCATAAAATCAAAGATGGCGGCTACAAAAATATTACGAACACGAACAAGGTTTCGCCCACCCAAAATACGCATGCACTGCAGGCTAGGTTGGGATAAAAACGTAGAAATGGCTGTCCCGTGTCCCGTAGGAGGTGTAAAAGCGCACAGTAATTTTTAGGGAGTTATTATAACTCCAAAAATGGAGTAAAAATTTTAGGTACAGGATAACCTCTTTTATGGGGTTACTTTAACTCCTATTTTAACTCCAAATTTGGGGTTATTTTTCCTCCTGAAAAAGAGTTCTTTTTACTCCCAGTCTGGAGTTAAAATAACTGCGAAAATGGTGTTAATTTTACTCCTTCCACGGGTTGTTTTTACTCTTTTTGGAGTTCCTTTAACTCTGAAAGTGGAGTAAAAATTTGAGTTACAGGATAACTCCTTTTTTGGGGTTATTTTAACTCCTCAATACCTGGGGTGATTTTGACTCCTGAAAAAGAGTTCTTTAAACTCCTCTTTGAAGTTAAAATAACTCCCCCAAAAAAATAAATCCACTGTAAGGAGTTAAATTAACTCCACTAGAGGAGCTATTATAACTCCTTCAAAATTACTGTGCGGTGTCTTCTTGTTTAATACACCGACACTTCCGTAGGTAGTAGTTTCGTTTTTGTGGAGAATAGGAAAACTGTTGCTAATCGTTTGTCCACCAACCTGTGCAGCTCTCTGAAGGAATTTTGACAGTCTTAAACTATCAATGTTTGCCTTTTCTGTTAAACTGGACAAATCTTCCTGCAAATCATCCTCATCATCTGACAGGAGACAAAAAAAAGCTTTAATCAATAGACACGGTAACAAAAACAACCATTAGTGATTACAAGATTTCTAGAAAGCGAAAGGCATTGACACAAGCGCTTTTGACGCAAGGCCTAAAGAAAAAAAGGATCAAAATAAAGTTCATTGCAACCATTTTTTGTTAACCATTTAAAGCAACAGAGGATAGAGATAGAAGCAACCAACGTTTTTACTCAGAGAAGTCGAAAAGAGATTTATGATTGACTTCTTCCAAAATCCAAAGTAGAGGATTGTTACAGATTGTTTATAGTTTTTTGGACTTTAAAGAATGAATATTTGGCTTCACTTACAAAGGACACTTCTTTTCTTACCTCCAAATCCTGCAGCATCACTGGCAGGATTTTGTGTCCATTTTGTTCTCATCTCTATTTCCTCAGTTTGTACCTCTTTTTCTAGATTGTCTTCATTGCACTGGACATACGCCTGTAACATATATTAAAAATCATTTCCGTTTAGCTAAAATATAGGTCAGTAATGTTTAGTTTTAACAATCCACACATTGTTATCTTAAAAAGGCTTGAGACTTGTCCCAGATAGATACATGTATAGATAAATTATACGTCTATTTTAACAGGATAATGGTTTAACTGATTCTTACTGATATTGGATATCCCTAGTTATAACACCAATGCAAGAGCAGAACATAAAGTGAACAAAACAAACGGTTTAAAGACAATTCGAAAGGAAAGTGACCGTTTCTTTTTCAACCCACTTTTCTCACTGTATCATGATTTCAATATCGCCCAGGGCCAATTGTTAAAAACCGTTTTACCCCCAATTAAATGTTGCCTTGGGAATCTGATTGCCTCGTTTGAAAGCATTTAACCCCTTTACTACCTAGTTGACGAGAAACCAAAGCTGACTAAAAATCCAAATTTCATTCTCCAGCAGCAACAACAAAAAAACCTTAAAACAAAAGAGGGCAATAGAGGTTTTATTATTTTGAACTGTCACGTTAAAACGCATCACGCACAGACGTGCAAGTGAGAATTGTTATTGAAGGCTTCATGTTTCTCTTTGAGAGTAAAAGTTATATACAGTCACCAATTTGAGACTAAAGAACATCAAGAGACATCTAGGTTTAAATTAACTTAACCCGGTTTTGAACGTATACAACTGTAGGTACCAATCATTTGTAGGTAAAGTCGCTTATTTACAAACCATACAATTTAATGCCCTTCTAGCTCTTTTTGAAACGTCGTATCTGTTATTACCTGCTTGGTGTCCGATCGCCCAAAGTTTTTAATGTACAGTTCATATTCGTTAAGTGGGGGCAAATCAAATATATCAAACGCAGCAACATCAAGATCAATCAAGTGCATCAACTCCTGAAAAAAAAACAACATGGTCATCAAAAAAACGTCAGTGGGTCAATGGTGGTAACAATCACAAAGATTGAGCCAAGCCTAAAAGCGGACTAAACAATTTTACATCTAGAGCTTACTTATCAGCTGATCAGGGGACAATTCAAAATAAAAAAGTGACCTAGATGAGCCGCGATACGGTCATGTGACAGGGCTCAAATTTCTTTGTTAACAGTTCAAGAGAACTACAACCTGATGGCTTTGAGTTATCAGCCGTGTGAAAAAGCGTCAGAGTGGCATCGTGCTCAGCCGCGAAATCTAGTATTGTCGGTATTTTTATTATCATCCGCTAACGGTAAGGTTACCTAGTGTAGATAACCACATGGTATTTTTAAAATATGGGTTATATCAGGTTGCTATTAATGCACATGAATTTTTTTATTTAATTTTATCTTTATTTTATTGGCTTCGCCTATAACATGATACAAAGAGAAAAAGAAAGCAAAAGGATAATACATATATAGTGAAACAAAGAACAATAAATGCTTTTTTAGGCAGGGATGCCACAACAGCGGTAAGCCAATTACAGTGGTCCCAGAGCTTGAAACATATGTTTACAAAAATAGTAAAGCTATATATGACGATAAAAAATAACAACGAAGACGGATCAGGTGGTTTTCCGGGATCGTGGGTAATACACAAGTCTGATGCAAAGAGCAAAAAAATTGTAATAAGGAAATTGCTGCAAGCGGCTGCCGCAAACTGCCGCTAATAAGCCCTTGGTTATACATCTTCGTAAGGGGTTTTAGGAGAGCTTATAAACAAAGGGGCTTCTATCCCGGAGGGGGGCTTTTTAAACCATATATCGTGAACTGCCGCTTATAAGCACTGAGCTTATATATCTTCGGGAGGGGTGTTAGGAGAGCTTATAAACAGAGGAGCTTATATCCGAGGGGGCTTAGAACTTGAATACAACAAGTGCTTAGAAACAACAGAGCTCGAAAAGACTTTAATTCAAGCCTGTCCTTTACATAATCGCTTTCACCATGGTTACACTAGGATAAAAAATATACATTTGAACAAAATTACAAGAACGAGCAACGATGGTGCGGGAGACACAAAAGAGCGAGGCTCCAAATTAAGTGTGCCCTTAAGAAAACATCACAAATACTAACCATGTTACATTTAAAACTTAAAAAGAAGTATAAAATCCTATTCCCAAGTACTAAAAAAGCGGTTCACTCCCGCAGCTGTAAAAAGTGTAAAAAGATTACGTGACCTGCTGCATTTGGAGCAAATCGACTTCCAGTTGTCAAAGTTATTGACGTCATAGTTTGTAAGAAAAGCGGCGGAGTAGCGTTGGAGAAAGTGAGATATAAACTGGTTAAGAAAAGTAAGAGTACGGGTGGATTCAGTTAGAGTATTCCAGAGTTTAGCATGATTACAGTAACTAAATTGAAAAAGCTTTGTGCGACACTTAGGAATTACTACGTCTTGATCAGAGCTGTAGCAAGTGAGACGACTGAGTGCCTTTAGGCTTGACATAATCATAATCATAATCATAATCATAACTTTGGTGCAAGCAGCTGTCACATTTTGCTTTTGCTTGCCCGGGGCCAATTCTCGATCTCTTAGTTGCTGATTTTTTAATGGGGTCTAAATCAGTGCGGGGCTTACAATCGAATGTAATTTTCATTTAGACGTAGATAGGCCTATAACTGAGGGAGAGGGGGAAGGGAAGCTGATAAGTGGCAGTTTATGTCTTTTTCAAGTTTATCAAAGCAACGATAGTTTTCACACAAATTAGTATTTTTATATACTCAATCACTGATCGATTGTCGATCTTGTTCACCTGTCCTCTTCTCCTCGTCCGTGAAGCCACTTGATCAGTGATCTGCTTCTGTTTTGCAGCAACAAAGTTTATTCTTCCATGAGAAGAAGTTGATGGTCTTACTTTTGCCTCTACCAAAAGAAAATTGCATGAAATTATTCAATCATTCTGATTTTTGAAAGTAATATACAGTGAGAAGAAATCTTAGGTCTAAAGTGAAAAAAGAAAGATTATCATGTCATACAAAGGGCGTGTTCGATTGTCTGTGTTCCGGAACAAAAATAGATCAAAAAGAAAACAACAATACAATCATTCCACTGTATGTAGAGTTCAAGAACTGTTTGTTGTGTTTGCAGATATGGGCCAAGTGATGGTTAAACCAATAAAAAGGAAACGTTTCTCATCACCAAGGCAACAACAAGAGCTGTGCCTACAGACTATACCCACCTTTCTGTGATTCTTTGTGATCCTAAAAAAAAGCATTATAAAGAGTCACGTAAATATGTCTGTTCGAAACAAAACAACAGAGGACAGCAAGTAAGACTATAGCACATGGGAAATTGATTGCGGTCGACAGAACGCTCCCTACTTCTGTAACACCAAATTTCTTGACTCGTATTAATGCGTTAAACTATGTGATATAGCAGACGAATTGGAATCTTGACGGTGATTACTACTCACATTTACGTTTATTACTTTGATGATTTCAGTGACTACCTCTGGTTCAAATTAGATAATCTGTAAAACCTTATCAAAAGCGTGTAGTTACTAAATCCAACCTTTTTATCTTCTTTTCCTTCACTGGATGAAGCCCTTGCATCCTGATTCTCCGCATTTATTGCTTGAAGAAGCTTTTGAAAAAAGTTGATAGAACGAGAAAGATATATACTAGCCCTCTTTTAACTTAAAAATGAGATAAAACGCGGCAAATTTGAGGAAAACAAAACGTTCATTAAATTTAAAACACAAAGAAATCTACAGACAACGTTTGAATGACTCTTCCTGTTTGAGATTTGTTGACTGATGCAAACCAAACCGAGGAACAGCCTGCGTGTTAAGTCAGAACCTACTGTATTAGGTAGAAGTGTGTTAGACGAGACCAACAATCAACTGAAAACTTAAAAGTCAGTACTCGACCATCTAGAACCTTTCAAAAGACGCATGCCCTGATTCCGTCTCAGTTTGTAATCACATTCTAGACAAATCAAACCTTTGCCTTTTGCCTTTTGTGATGAATAATTTGTTTGATTTCAGACTGACTGACTTATTACCAGTAAAACACAATCATTTACCTCTTGCATTCCAGAGTGATCCTACAAGAAATAAATGTACAGCATAAGTAAAGCTTGAAAGCATCTAACATATGTACTGCAAGAAAGGTCTTCCTCTTTAAAGTATTTTGGGCCGATCACACACAATACAAGACTGGTAAAAATTCATACCAAATGCTAAACTTCTATCAAACCAAACTTAATCATAGAAAGCCTTTTTAATCCCGTATGATTTGAGTTGCCATAAGATGACTTGTTTCAATTATTTGATACGATTAAATAATTAATCTGTTTTAAGCGTTGAATTTTTTTTACCTGCAAATCAACACTTGTCTCTTCGTCTTCTTCTTCATCATCTTCAAAGTCTTCATCATAGTCCTAAAAACAGGTTCTTATTAGCGCAATTGAAACTCGTAGCGATGTGCTCATGTTAGCTACGACTAAATAAAAAAGGTAACATAAATAGCGTAAAGATCTGACTGACAAATCCCCGTTAAATTAAGAGAAACATAAAAATAACCGCTTAAAACTTGAAAGGAAGGTTAAAATAATATAACAGAAACAACACAAGCCACAGATGGGCAAAACTGAAGAAGATTGAACGGGATTGAAATTAGGGTTTTTGAAAACCGTTCAGCCTAACAGTTTTTCAAAGTTGATCCCCGCTGCTTGCAACTACAAAAATAATGCTCAGGACACATATTTGTTTGTCTCGGATCTCTGATTAAGTCATTTACCTGTAATTTCTTTGCTTAGTTTAAGTTTCATAGCGATTGAGGGCGAGTAATTGGCAAAACTAACAAAATGAACTGGACTGCCGTGACACAGCCCCTTTAAGTAAACATGTCACTGAGATATCAAGCTGAGGTTCAGTCAAATGTTCACACAAAAGAACTATTATAAGTTTATTCATAAACTGGATGACCACAACTGGTTTTGTTACAGATTGAAGCGGAGTATTCCAAAGTTTGGTGGCGCAAAGAGAGATAGTTCTTTGACCACAGGTGGCTGTTATGGCAGAAGGAACTTGTAAAAGTAGGCTATGAAAAGAGATACCAGGGTAGTGTTTCAGGACCTTATTTGTTCAATATATTTCTTAACGATCTGGAGATTAAATTAGGGAACGAGACACTTGGTTTTAAATATATATGATGATATAGATCACTCTGCAGACTTAATAAATCAGTTTGTACAGTGGGCAGGCCAAAATAGAATGAATTCGAATTCTACAAAATGTAAAGAGGTTATTATGTATAAAAAACGACACACTGCCGAGGCCTACAATAGTATTTTAGGCATACCACAGACTAGTACAGTAACCATTCTAAGTCTCACATTTCAGCGGAACTGCAAATTCAGCACTCACCTTAAAGAAAAGTTATGTAAAGCTAATAAATGCTTGTATGTCATCAGATGCCTCCGAAAAGAAGGATGTAGCCAAGCAGAAATAGACCATTTATTCTCTTCCATAGTTCTACCTAATATTACTTATGCTTTATCTGTGTATGGGGCCTCTGAATCAGAGCTAACTATAGCCCATCAGTTTTTAGATCGATGTTTTAAACGCAGTTACATATCCAAGAAATTAGAGATAGGTGAATTACTTAAAGTGCAAGATCATAGAATTTGTAGGAAGGTTTCTAGTATCCCAAACCACCCTCTTAGAGCTAATTTCCCGGAGACTAAGATTACAAGATACAACTTAAGGAATAAATCTCCCGCAATGCCCGCCATTCACACGGACCGTTTTAAGAATACATTCTTTAATAGAATTGTCTTTAAGTGTAACGTAGCTTTGTAAATAGTGTACTTTCTGTATTCGATTTTTGTATTTGTTTCTATGTATATACCAATCTTATAGAGAGACATACTTTAGCCCATTTACATTGTTATATTTAAATGTAACATAGGATATGTAATGTTATCTTTTGAACAATAAAGACACTTTATTTATTTGATTTTTAACGAACTTAGGCAAAGTTAGGTTAAAGGACCGTTTGTCCATTCAGAATTTTATAGGTTAAAAGTAAAATCTTAAGGAAATGATACGAGATCAAAAAGGAAGCTAGTGTAGGCTCAGAAATGTTCTTTTCCACTTGTTCCTAAAGCTAGATGTGCTACGATGTAACAAAAGTATTTATATTAAACTGTACGTTTAATATTACTGTACTTCAGTTGGGACAAATTTTAACGTATCCTACTTATTGACCTTATTGCCAAGATAGCCCTTTGGCAAATATCGTTAACATGCCTGTCGTAAGTTTAACTAGGTTTCTTCTTCAGTACTACACTTCACTGGACAGTGCTATTGTTGTGTCACCAAATAAAAATAATGAGGAACAAGATTGCGAAAAAGGGAAGTGAACTAGATAACTTCGGTTTTTCCAGGGTACATAAGAGCATGTTCTGATTGTTCCAATTAATAACCTTAACGATACAAACCCGCAGTGTTTTAATTGACCTTTTACGGTGTATCTAACGTTTTCTTTGTCATGGTCCTAGGTGGCATCAACAATGAGCAACTCATTCTGTGATCTTTACATAATGTATGTCTGGAAACGTTGATTAAGGGCCTGGATGTGGGGGAGCCCAGGTAGTTGTACGTGAGGTAACCCGCTTAGGTGGGGTAACCCGCCTGTCCAAATAATCTCTTGTATGGTCACCCCACCTATCGTGTAAACTTGATGAAATTAAAATGAGAGATTATATGGACAGAAGGGTTACCTCACCAAAGCGGGTTACCTCACTTACCTGGAGTCCCCCACCTTCATGTAAACAGGCCCTAAATCGCGCTTGCCCGTGGACATATAAACGGGGACACGGTAAAAAAAATCTAATTAGACATATTTAGAAGAAGTCTAGTTAGTACCTCAAACTCGTCGTCCTCATAACCATATCCATTATTCTCTTCATCATGGACTTCATCAGCAGCAACAACAGATGCCTTTCGTGATGAAGCCTTTCTTTTTTGTTCAACATCTTCATCTACAGTATCCTTTAGTAAAACAGACAGGGAGTTACAAGATGGCACCAACAGTAACGTTTGTAAAAGGAGATCGACCAAAAAAAGGCATATCATAACTTTTGGTACTTAGCAGTTCTTCAGTCTGGTCTTAATGAGGCTTAACGCTACGTGAATGTGTATAATGTACTTAGTATTGCATCCTCGTTTAATTTTTTTAAAATTTTAATTCGGTAAAATGACACTTTTCATTGCTGCAACCTTTTGAAACTCACCCAAATCACATTTATTTTCTTTTGTTTTTTAATTTTGAAAGAAAGAAAACAATTGTTAGAAATCTAAGTTCTATTTTATTATTAAGTTATACAGATCGCCATTTGAAAAGTTGAGCGGCACATATTTAAAATCTACGATGGTTTCTTATACTGGGCAATCACCTCACCAAGTTTTACTGTATATCAACTTAAAGTCTGTTTGACTTACTGCTTCTTCTATAGTATCTGATCTAAATTTCAAACGTTCTTTCCTCGATTCCTGTTGAGGGTAAAAAAACAAACATTTCTAATACCTGAGGTCGGAAATAACGAGAGGATAAATCAAAGGGTAGAGACTATCATTAATTTTTGTAGCTAAATATCTGAAAAGTAATTACAGTAAAGAAATAAAAACCCAACACGACGTATGTCCGACACATTTTCTGATCTGTTCGGCTAACAGTGACCAAATCAGAAAAACCTATTTGCATGATACTGACATCACTAACACCACTAATTAACCGAACTTAGCTTCAATGTGGCATGCATACACCTGCAATGTAACAGGCGTAACTTAAACGACACTTAAAAAAAATCGAAAATCGTTCATCGAACAATCAAGTTATGCCTGAGAAATAACAAGAATGATACACAACTTTCCTTTTCTCAAAAATCGCTCTTATTATAATAGATATAGTTTTTGGCTCTGTGCGTGAATGTAAATGCTTTTATATCATAATTTTACGGCGTCTAAGATGTTTCTTTCATTCTCTGTTTCGGACATTTCAAAGTTAAGTCATTATTTAACCATCCCAGCAATGTATGATTGGGGGTAAATATTCAAGTTAATTCCATTTTTCCTTTCTCTGCTACACAATCTGCACTAATTTCCTCAATTACTATTGTTGTCTAGACTACTGATGTATTTTGTATTAAGGTTATAACAGTACATAAATGTCCTTTGACATCACTATTCATACAAATTCAGCATTTGACGGTACAGTAAAATTTTTAAACGAAAGGAAAGCTCAACAAGAAAGGTCAACAATCTCCAATGCTCTCAGATTCTTTAAGGTAATTAAACATGCACGTACTACCAGGTACCTAATATATAAACAGGAGTCTGAAAAAATAAACACTAATATTAATACCTCCTCTTGTTTGAGAGAATCCATCAATTCTTTTTCTCTTCTTTTTATTCTTTCTTCTTTATCTCTTTCCTCAGATCTCTAAAGCAATTTTAGGTAGAAAAAATATATAGCGTACTTAACGTTATATTTAATGGTAACTGTATCAGATACTTTTTTACAATATGAAATGGTCCATGATTTTTCTAAAATGCTAGTCAGTGATTGGATACAACAATTGGCATATGGTGAATGAAAATGTAGAGCTGGCCACAGGTGTTCAAAACATGGATAATACTGCAGTTCACTGGATGAAACACTAACCAGAGAATAACGCAATTGGTTTCCATAACACTTTTCCACTAGACAGTGACTTAGCCAGTGGAGAGAATATTTCCAAAATCACAGATACACACACTGTAGTGGCATTTTAAGCCTTAGCTTGTACGATGTACACAAAAACCAGTAAAAATATGTACACTGTACTAATTAAATGTACCTCTGCTTTTGACCTCCTCTCTGAGTCCTTGGAATGTCTTTCACTTTTCCGCCTCTCATCTTTGTCAGGTACTTTATCGCCTTTTTCCAGCCTATCTCTGTCCCTCTCTTTACGTCTCTCCCTGTCTTTTTCCCGTTCCCTGTCTTTCTCTCGATCTCTGTCTTTTCTCCGCTCTCTGTCTTTATCTCTATCATGATCCTTTGTTCTCTCTTTACCTCTATCCCTGTCTTCTCGTTCTCTGTCTTTTCTTCTGTCCCGACTGGTGTCCCTATCCTTGTCGCTTACTCGTTCTTTCTCTCTTCTTCTGTCTGGACTAGTGTCTCTAACTTTGCCTTCTCGTTCTCTATCCTTTCTTCTCTCCCGGCTGGTATCTCTATCTTTACGTCTTTCATGCCCGTCTGCTTCTCCTTTCTTTTCCTGTTCTTTCTCTTTTCTTCGTTCCCTGTCTCTGTCTCCGCTACTCTTTTCTTTCCTCCTGTCTCGATCACCATCCCTCTCTTTACTCCTATCCCTTTCACTGCGTCTTTCCCGTCTTTCATGTCCACTGCCATCTTTGGTTTTTTCCGGGTCACGCACTCTCCTATCCCTGTCACGTTCTTTGTCATCATCGTCCCTATCCTTCCGTCTTTCTCTATCTTTTGATCTTTCTGAATCTTTGCTTCTTTCTCTGCCTTCCTTTTCCCGTCTTTTCTCCTTGTCATGATCTCGATCTCTTTCTCTTGGCTTTTCCTTATCTCTTTCATCATCTCTTTTCCTTCTTTCCCGTTCCCTGTCTTTCTCCCGATCTCTTTCCCTGTCTCTTCGCCTATGATCTGTCTCTCCATTGGCTACGTCATCATGACCCCTTCTTTTGCGATCATCATCTCTTTCCTGTAAAATATTCCAAATAATTATTAATTCACAAAATTATAACTGAATTTCGCCAGTTTTGGATTGCATTTGTTGCATTATTACATTGTTTCGATATTAATATGTAACTGTGGTTCAATAAAGGTAGATTACTAACATTAATTAGCCAGTTTTCTCCATTATTTTGGTACTTTCTTTTCAAAGGGAGGTACACTTTATAACCTGAAGCTACAAGGTTTTACTGAGGCCGCTTTCTTGGCCTGACAGATCAGTCATTTTGAAAATAAAATATTTCAGAAAATTTTTAACTGTAAAACCCCATCCCCGCCGTGCATACTATTAAGGAATTAACTGATCAGGCTGGATAGTCCAGATTACAGCGGAACTTCGATGTAACGAACCTCTGTATAACGACGTCCTCGATATAACGAACGATTTTAATTAAATTTTTAATAGTAAAATATATGAAAAAGAATCTCGATATAACGAAAACTCGTTAGAGCGAACAAATTTTGGCAGTCCTTTGGCCCTTCGTTATATCGAGGTTTCACTGTTATTGTAGAATTCCTCTAACAACTTGACTGGTCTGGCCAACCATGAAGTTCTGACAATGGTAAGTGCCCTGACTAAGATAGACCTGATCACGTGTTCATCTGTCCTGGACTCTTAGTTTTTGGAAAAGAGTGATTTTGGTTGGGAGTTGTTTTGGTATTCGCTGGGACGCTGGAAACCTTCTCTATGATAAGGTGATCACTAAATGAAACGATGGATTTTTTTACACTGTTTCACTTAACCAAAAGACCACACTTTCTATAGCTTTACCGGCGTAATAACCTACGCGGGATGTTGGGAGAACACGAGAAAAGCTTGTAAATCACGAGCCGAAGGCGAGTGATTTACGAGTGTTCTCCCAACATCCCAAGTAGGTTATCACGCCGGTAAATTCATAGAAAATGTGATCTATTGCTTTTATAAAATAGCTTTAAGTAAAACGGAAAGTGTTTCAGTTTTCTGTGAGTTTACTGGCACAATAAACCATAGGTTTTTAACCAAACATAACGCGCGGTACTATCTTAGTTATTTTATAAAGTACATTAATAGTCCTTCAAGTTGGGGGTTGGGGTGAGGGCTAATAGCCCTCTCCTGTAAAACCCTGTCATTACAGAAACCACAAGCAGAAAAAATTCACTTTATCAAGGAAACACTGTGGCCGGTCCTCACGGTAGGGGCGATTCTATGATGCGTGGGGGCCAAAGGCAACAGGACACCACCGAGCTGAATAGGCAACCGATACAGCCCAAAAATATCAGGAAGATCAGAAACTGGAATGTACATACACTGTACAGAAGTGGTAACATTGCGCAGGTAGCGAGAAAAATGACCGGTAGAAACATACACATCATGAGTGCCAAAGACCACGCGGAGCAAAACGGTTGAAAAGGAAAGAGCAAAAGCAGGATGGCAATCATGCGAGGAAGTGAAGACCACTGCCGCTAAGCCAGAAAAATAGAAGGATTCTTTGGAGGCCTTATGTGCCACGAGGCACGTCAGAGGATCGTTGAGGTGACGTGAGTACATTAATACATGTACATGTAAATAACCAAGCCATGAGTAAGTAACCACTAACCACTATATTTGAGGTAAGGTAATTCTCTTGTTTTGCACAATGCGACATGAAAGGTGATCGGAAAACTTTCCATTTTAGCACATTTTTTGCAAGATCGTGTAATTTGAAGTCACTTTACTGAAAAATTATAGATAGATAGAGATAGATAAATACTTTATTACGACATCTTCGGCAGCCAAAAGGACGGATGCAACCGCATTAGATATACATGTAATACAGTCTGCAAAGCTTCGCTGGTATCTGCCAGCCCAGACAAACAAACCGACTCTAGGTTTTAGTAAGACTCATAGTTTTTGCAAAATTATATTAATTTTTAGCGGTTATTTTGTGTACAACTAGAAAAAAGAACAGTTACTTAGAATTACAGGCTCCCAGCGCGAAAACAAGGAAAGTGACTCCACCTTTTTATAACTGTAGTTTTTCAAAGTCCTACATGTGTAATGGTTATCAATAAAAAATATTGTGCCAAGTTTGAAAAAAACCCTGAGAGTACAGTGTATGTCCTCTTCAAGGTAATTACTGTAACTTACATGTAACTTACATGTAACTTAAAGGGTTGATGCAAAAAAATGGAGGGGAAAGATATGCAAGCCTTCAGGAAACAAAGATATCCAACTATTACCCATAAACAACACAGTACCTTCTGTTCTCTCTTCTCTGCATCAGACCTTTGACTTGAACGCTCTTTTGATGATCTCTTACCCTGCTCATCTTTTGATCGTTTCTTATCGTCTGGCTGCAATTGGGAGATAATAATGGACATGCATGACATGCATCTAAAATAACTGGAATAGGCTAAAACATTGAGGGTCATCAGCAATCAAGCAAAGTCAGCAAAAGTCATGCCTCTTCAGTTGCAATTTGTGATTTACTCGAAAAATCAAAAACAAATAATGGTATAATCATATTTAACATCACAACTCAAAAAATCTGCTTATCCAACTCCATAGGCTATCAAACGTTCTCATGATTTAGGATTACTGCTAAACACCACAAAAGGACCAAGGAGAGCAAGAGCAAGGGACTGGAGCAATTTATAATGCTTCAGTTCTAAAACTGAAAAGTACCGTCTACAGCCTGATTGGCAATCAACTTTTGTTTTTATGAATAAGCAAACCCTGCAATTACTTTTTTGAAAATTCAAACTGGTAGCTCGTTCTACCTCAGAGCAATTCATTTTTGAAATTCCACAAAAAAAAAATACTTACGATTTTTAGCGACAGACTTCTGCTCCAACGATTTGCCTGAAATTTCTGTGGCACATTTATTACGTTACTAAAAGCCAAAACTAGAAATTTCAGTCCAAAATATGATCAAAATTATTTACTAGACACCATTTTTTTAAAGAGCAGGGTCATTTTAAGTGCTAATTTTGCAAAACATATTCACCAGCAATAAAATCGGAATATTTCATATTATTGCTGAATGATATTTGTTGTTCTTTGCAAAGTTTCAGAGCCATCAAAATAAAAACAAAAAACTGACAAAAAGTTTGTTATAGCTCAATATGCCTGTATTAATGATGAAGCCACCTGAAGGTGGCTCGGTGGCTAAGTAACTTTTTAGCGACACCTTCCATCTTTGGATCTCTTATACTTTTAATCTTCATTATAAAACCATTATAACACATGACCTACAATAAATTATATTATGCATAGACTAAACTTTAAAATGATATACATTTTTGGGCAAATATACATCAGAATAGTTTAAGCTCTAAATCGAATTTCAGCCTTTTGGCATATTCTTTGGAAATGCTTTACACTACATATACTTTAGGTGCTTGTCTTCTGTTGTGCAAAGTTTCACAAAAATTTAAACGAGGAATTTCAAGATACAGTGTATCTTGAAATTCATTTTTTACAAAAAGGGTACATTTGTGTAAATTATGCATGAACTGAAGATTGGACTTAATGCAGACAAATTTGCTTCTTTTTGGATGTTTCCAAAATGTTTTTATCAGTCACTCATTTTGCAAAAAAAATGACCCTACAACTGGCTAAACGCAAGTACACTTCCACAATTTTGAAAAACTTGAAAACATGTGAATCAGAAAACAACAGAATGCTCAGCTCTTTTAACAATTTCCACAGCTACTTTCACGAAAACAGTGATAATTTAAACCAACATTACATTTTTGAATTGATATTCTTTTAAACTTTTCAGTGCTGCAATTGACCAGTTTTCTATAAAAAAAAATGTCAGAATTTCATATCCATTGAAAACTTTTTGCATTGTCTAACGTAGGCACAGGTGAGTGAATAGTGTATGTGTTACAGGTCGAATTTGATTTCAGGTTGATTCAGGGGGGGAGGGGGGTACTGCCATATATACTGTAGGCTATATAGGTATGTGCTGCTGTGAAGGGTATGGGTTTCAAGCAGTTTACTCTGGGACAGGGTATATAAATCAGAGAGTTTGGGTCTAGAATAGGATATCATTTTTCAGGAAACTGATCAGTTGGTTGAAGATTTTATCTACACTAGGGAAAAAGCTACTCTAGGATATGGGGGATTTGGGGAGTTTACTCTAGTATAGGGTAGCAAAATTCAGCTGAACTAGCTCTGGTATAGGTTAAGGGTTCCAGGGTCCCAGTGGCACATCCGCACCCCGAAATTCCTAAAGTACCCCCCCCCCAAGGTTGATTCCCAATTTCCTTTGTTTCCTAGCCCATATTCATGAATAATTAGGGTTAAGAGACAAAGTAAATTGAGAATCAACCTACATGTAGGTTAAAAAAATTTAACCTGAAATCAAATTTGACCTGTAACATACACCTATGTACATGTAGATCTGGTTAAGTTTTTGCTTTGACATTTCCTATAATTTGTTTCGAGTTTAGCACAACATCAAAATTATACCCATGCAGCAGGCAGGAATTTACCACACTTAGTTGCCCTCCATAATCTGCTCACTATTGTTTCCTCCCTTTCTACAACATAACCATATTTCAATGAGAGTTTAGAGGGGCGTACCTGTAAGTTGCACCATAATAATTGTTTCTTTTTTTATGTTTCTGTGAAACTGCCCACCTACCCCTCCCCTAAATCAACATTAACACTTAGTTCTTACTTAGGGCAAAATGTTGGCTTAGGGGAGGGGTAGGCGGGCAGTTTCTCAGAAACGTAAAATGATCCAATTAGATTTTGCTCAGTCTCGTTTAAATTATCTAGTTTAATCATATTGTGTGAATTTATCTTTTTTAACTACATGTACTTTGTATCCTTACCTTTAACACCTCTTTGAGGTCAGATTCCTTCCATGTGTCCTCCTTACGATCCTAAGAAAAATAAGGCAAATACAAAAAAAGAAATCATACAATTCTTAGTACAAAATTTAATGTATCAATGCAACTTTGGCAAAATTTGTATTATTATACAGTCAACTGTCTCATAAGCCACCACCCTTGTTGTACAACAAAGTGGTCGCTTG
Organism: Porites lutea; assembly: GCF_958299795.1. Lineage (NCBI taxonomy): Eukaryota > Metazoa > Cnidaria > Anthozoa > Scleractinia > Poritidae > Porites > Porites lutea. Next base: position 15,814,791 of record NC_133203.1, read on the forward strand.
TGAGAATTGGCACTATGAAAGAGTTGACTGTAGCTGCACCTTTTCTAAATTCTAGGCTCAAATCTAGGATGCAGCTTAACTACAAGACAATCTCCTCTGGTTTTCTGTACACGTAAAATTAATATTTGAGTGTGAGGTAAGAAAAATGACTAATAGCAGTCATCATAAACAAATAACAAATAACAAATAACAAATAACTTTTTTACGCAAAACCATTTTGCTGTTTATCATTGCTTTTATAAGTAATATTTTTTGGGAGCAAGGGTGGAGCAGTGGGGAGAGCATTCGCCTCCCACCAGTGTGGCCCGGGTTCGAAACCTAGCGTCAACCCCATACGTGAGTTGAGTTTGTTGTTGGTTCTCTGCTTGCTCCGAGAAGTTTTTCTCCAGGTTCTTTGGTTTTCCCCTCTCCTTAAAAACCAACACTTCCAAATTCCAATTCGATCTGGAACGCACAGACACAAAGAACTCCTACGTGCTCCATGGGTAAACAAATTACAATATTTTACTTACAAAATTTTTAAAATTACAATTTGTTGGTTTCTTTATGTTGTAATCTGAAAACTTGTTCATCGGTTAATGTTAAAAAGTCACAGAGTTTTATCTTTCTTATTAGACAGCTTAACTCTAACTGACATGAAATCTCTATTCCTCCCCCAAAGCTGCTTGCAGTTATGATTGTGGTTGTTCACTGCATCTTTCCATCACATCTGAGAAAATAAATATCACCCTACTCCGGAGAACTTGCCAGGCAAATGACTAACCAATTGTATTTTATGCTTTGCATGAGTTTAAGGCCACGTTCAGATGCTGAATCGACTAGGAATGCCTACCAGTATTTCAGTTAGGAACAGCTCACCCATTCTTCCAATCTAGCTGGGCCAGGAATTTTGCCTTTGGAGCAAGTTTCAAACAACTTTCACTTTGACTAGGTTGACAGCTCATGAAAAGTTCAGCATGTGAACTCGGCCAAACAGCATACTAATAGATGGGATTGATCTCCTACTGGAAGCTTCCAAAAATCTCAGTAACATATCAGTGAAGTCAGTAACTTTTAAATTTTGCAAAATGTTATCAGAGAGTTCCTGATGACCAGAAAATACCTTTAAACAACTACTTGGTTACAAAGGAATTGCTTTCTTACAAAGAACATTAAATCATTTCGTATGACTTGCTCTGACATTATCCTCCTATTTCTGCTCAAATTAATGTTGCCTTTTTCAGTGTACTAATCTACAACCTTTAGCAATAAAAACAACAATTACTGGATTAGTGAGAAGCTTTTAAGAGGTGATTTCAGAGATGATTAATGTTAAAGTTGCTGTAAATACATAGCAAAAACGAAGCTTATCATGAACAATACAAAATAAGTAAACCTTAGTTTACTTTCTTAAAGATACTTTTGATTTTCTTACTTTGAAAATTACTGCTGAATACAGAGACGTTTGTGGCTTACAATTACACAAGTTTTAAACTGTAAATATAATAATTATATTTACAGTTTATTTAAGTCTGCTGAGGATGAAAAACAATGACAGAGACAATGTTGTACAATTGATGTTTTGAGGTCTGGTTGACTCACTCTTTCCAAGATGCTGTTCATTGCTTTTGTCAGATATTACAAGTGTAAGTTTTTTAAAAATTACAAGTGTAAGCATTTCACTTTAAAATGTTTTGCATCACAAATCTTAACTGTTGTTTTACAAAGTTTTTAATCAACTGGACCACAATGCAATACATCTGGAAACAAAACTTAAGCATATACAACAGAAAAAAAAAATTAGTTGAGACAACTGGCCTCAAAAGGCCTTTGTGACATTGAATGCTGGCTGCAAAAGTGGAAATTCCCTCCCCCCAGGCGGGGGTACTCCAGATTTTTGGGGTTTACAAATTTTCAATTTGGGGACTTTTTTGGGTAGGAAAATTTTGGCAAGTATTTTTTGGGGTAGCTTGGTTTATACTTTTAAGTAGGGTTTTTGGGGGTATTCATAACAATCCAAAGATTGTGATAGTTCCCACGTATGCCCAGCCACCCATTGCCATGAATAAAGTAAAACCAAACTTGCTCTGTGCCTGTCTCTGCTTTCTGGAAATTTTTACGGCTCGGAAATTCGGTATGGGATTTTTGGGGGGTTAAATTTTGGTCCAGAGATTTTTTTGGGTTTTGATTTTTGCCCCCAATCGATCATCCCTGTCACTTCAAATCCAGAGTACCCCCCTGGAGAAATAAAGATCTTATAGAACATGACATAGGTTTTATACATAACGCAGGTTTAAAATAACTTTTTTCGCTTGACCTAGCTGATCATTAACTCAAAAATAACAATTTATCATGTACGATTTTTACACCTGCACTCCTTTTTACAACCAATGATACACGTAAATATTCCAGGTAGTAAGACAAAAATTTTTTTAAAGAAACTTCGAATGTATAGAGACTAATACAAAATCAGAAATTAAGGAACTGCACCATCATTCTAATGGCAAATTAAGCTTTTTATAAGTTTAAATTTCTCGATCCATTTTCATGACACAGCAACATAGCAACGAACCAGCCAGAAACTGCGAGCACAAAGAACGTATCTTACCTTCCCAGATGGCATTCTTTGATCATCTCTGTCTGTATTCTAAGAAAATGCAGAAAGAACCAAATAAATTGACAGAACTAGCGGCTAAACTCGGCTTATGCAAGCTGTATTGTTGCTAAGTACACTGTCCGCCATTACTGTTTTAGAAATCCCATCCGGGAAAGTGAATCTAGTACCCATGACCCTCTCTGACTCCTCCCGCGAAACGTCAATTTTCGGCGACATTTTCGGTAAATATTACAGAAAATACAGCGACGGATATCAAGAACGTGTTTTTTTTCCTGCATATCTCTAAGTTTTCCTTCCAATTTCCTTTAACTGTCTTAACACTTCATCAGTGGGATAGGTCTTTTATCAGTTGTAAGACATTATTTTTAGGAGACATCCACAACAATGCGGTGCGAGCTGACAATTCAAAGATGCGATTTTCTGTGTTTTTTAATACTCATAGTTAACTAGCCTGCCTAAAATCATGGAAAATTCGCACAAAAGATGTGTGTCAGCAGGCCTTAAGTGTAGCTCTGTTCTTCAGGTTTGATTGTGAAAAGAATACTATATGTTCTGAAAGGTCCGTATTTGTATACCAGATCACGTAGATCTCATTCTTCGAGCACAATCACGCGCTTAGGTTTTTCAAATTGCGCGTAATATTTCATATCGTTTACTTTTGATCTGAAACTTTGCTGAAGCTGAGACTCCTGAGAGACACTTTTTGGCCGAGAAAATACAAATGCGACTTCCAAGCTTTTTACTATCAACTTGTTGCATTTGTATTGAACTTTACAATCCTTGTATCTACTATAACGGCCACTATAACTGCGACACATAATGTCCCCAAGAAAAAAACAGAAAAGTGGTTGCCGAAATTGTGATAGCTGAAGCAAAGGTGTGAGCTTATTAACATAACATGACATAACAGTTTGTTTATGTGAATTAACACCTAGCTAAAAAGCTATTTTACGGGGAAACTCACAATTAAAAGAATATGTCCAATAAAAAATAGGATTCAAAATAATTATCTCTATTATAGGCGAATCTTATGAAATAATACATAAATTAGGGATGAAAGGATAAGCCTGATAATGCAGCTGATAAAATAATAGAATAAGTTAGTTACTTATTCTATATTTAAATTTCTGTTGTTATTCAACAGTTTCTTACTTCCGAAGATGTATATTGGAACAAACGAAACGTCAAGTTAAAGTCATTTTTCTTTCCAGAAATGCTTTTATATTTCCTTTTGTTTATCACCGCAGTTTGCTTTTTGTTTCTTAAGCTAAGATGGCCAAAAACCAAAGTATCTACGATTTAATTGAAATTAACTTAGCGAGGATGAGTGGCTGAATGCCTTAAATTACTTGCGCGGCCCCAAGTTTTTCGTTCCAACGATAAAGAGTAGCAATGCAGAAACCCTTAATTTTTTCTCTTGTTGATTATGTCTACATAATTTTTAAGAGTTGTAACGGAGAACGCAAAAAGGTTTACATCCCAGGCTAGCTCCTCCTGTAAACGTTCGAAATGACGACATAATCTGTTACCGTGGTGTTGTCATAACAACAGCACACAGTGAATTTTTTTCATTCGGTGTTAAACGCTTGTCGTAACACAAACATTATGGACACTTCGTGGATATCGAGCGCTACAAGCGGCATGCTAAACTACGTTTACAACTCAATTACAAGAGAGGATGAGAATGCAGCGACGCATCGTACCCGGAATGCGGCACTTTGTAAAGGAATGGTTGTCACTGATCTTCCAACAAACAACTACGAGCCACTTGAGGTATGCCATGCCCGAGCCATGGCTAAAAAGGTGCGTATTCCCTCCCCTCTGGTTTTTCTTTCTTTCTTTCTTATTTAGCAATCAGTGATCAGTGTTAACGCTAGTCTAGCGGTAGTAATTATTTGACACCGGAGATGACACCACTGCTTGCAAGAAAAAGGAATTCCCCCGAAGATGCCCACAACTTACAAAAAAAAAAGAAATTTATTTTTTCTGTGTATCAACAAATTAAACCATGGTTACACTCAAGCGAGGAAAATTTTGTTCTTTCAGTAACAGTAATGCAGGACTTTCTTTTCATGGTCATAAGAACTATTTTAATCTTGCTGGAAGTGAATTTATGTTAGTTTAACTATAAAAAAAGAAGCAAGTGCGAACAGTTTTTTAATTATGACGCAACTGGCATGGAATCTGTTCTAAATCTTGCGTCATTAACGAAGGCGTGTGACCGGCGCGAGCAGTATTAAACCATGCAAAGAAAAATAATCGTTTGTAAAGGAATTTAAACTATACATTAGAAAATTTAGTGTTTCTTCTAGGCGAGCCAAATCACGTTGAAAAAAGTATTGCTATGCTTCTCAGTCTTTCTACTCTCTTTGCCATTCTTAACTTTTACATGTCTTCCTTTGTCTCATTAAACAATTCCTTTTTTTCCAGTATAACCGAGAAAAAGAACTGGAAGAAAAAATCGCAGTTCTTAAGGAACAGTGTAACGGTGAGTACTTCAAAAATTTCCAAACACATTTGGTTTTTGTGAGAATAAAACACTGCACTGGCAATTTCACTGGTTTATAGCGAAGGTAAAAGATTCCTGAATGTTAACTGCCTCGTAAGTAAAACCAAATGTTTAAAATATATGTATGGCGCAGAGACTGTGGCTAACGGAAAATTTCGTGTAGCTAAAACTGAAAATCTTTTATTCCTAATTTTTCTCGAGTTTAAAAAAGTAAAACATAATTCATATTTCAAATGAACACTAGGTTAGTTCAGTTTCCGAATAACTTTTTGAGCTACTTGTTTAGCAATGAGAAAGAAATTGATCGGGGTGTTTAGTTTGTTAAATTTTAGAGATATAACATTGATTGACCCTTTTATGGTCACTGCAGAAACTTAACCTAAAGGTGGATTCATAAGCCTGACTTCATAAATATTAACCACCAAAATGCACTTTTTACTAAGTAAGCTTAGTGGCCTAACCTGTAGATATGCCGCTTGTCCTATATAAGGGAGTCCAAGACAGTCTTGGATTCTGGATTCTACACCGTGGATTCCGGATTCCAGGAACTGGATTCCAGTCTTTGTTAATGAAACTTGAATAGGCCATTTGCATGATGACGTCATTTTACTACTATGACCAGAATCCTTCAGGGTTTTTGCTTTCTTGTGCTAATTAGCGTTTTGTTATTGAAACCTCTCTGGGATTATCAAATTAAAGTATGAAAGGAAAAACGTAAAGGATTCTGGTCGAAGTAGTAAAACAATGCCATGGTGCAAATGACCTATTCTGGATTTCCCAGTCGTTAGTGGGATTCCGGACTCCTTGAGTTGTATTCCGGATTCCTCAATTTTTTTCCCGGATTCCGGACTGTAGTTCCAGAAGCAAAAATTTCTGAATCCGGATTCCCTACATGGGACGAAAAAAGATGAAGATACACTTTTGAATGGTTCTCGATAACGACAATAAATTAACTTTATACTGCGACGGCGGCTACTGCACATGTTTTATTCCATAACTATTTCTTTCCATAAAGCACTTTTGGAGACCACTGACACACACACAAAATATTTATCTTTTCAATCGAATCGTGCTTTCAAGTAGAGAATACTCCAATAAAGATCATTTAGATCATTGACTATAGCTGAGGAACTGAGTTAACTTTCAGTTACGTATCGTATCACTAGTACTTTACTTTAAAATACTATGTTCTTGTTTTGTTTTTCGAACTCAGCCAAGAGCAATGAAAACGCCCGTCTTCAAGACAAGGTAGCTGAGGGCATGAAAAAGGCAGATGATTTAACGAGGAAACTTGAAGAGAAGGAGAAACTCATTAAGAGGGCAAAGAAGTGTATTTTTGTGACCAAAGAAAAATTGAACAAAAAAGAAGAAGAACTGCAAGAACTCAACAAGGAGCTGTTATCAGTTAAAGGTAATGATGAGGAAGTCTGCTCTGTTAGGTATTGATTTCAATATGTAAAACGGACATGACTCTCCTTCGATCAGAAAATATAGTCATTAAACGAAATGACCAAAGTGGTCTTAATTCTCAAACTTGTTTGACTGATATGAATTTCTATTTGTAGACTCCCTTACAGACCAAAGCAAAGCAAACGAATCACTCGCCAGCCAAATAACAGAGCTGAAATCGGTGTTGGTTAGAAGAGAGGAAAACCATAAAAAGCAACAGCAGTTAATCAGATCATTAGTTGAGGATGCTAAAAGCAAGTTGGAAACCGCAAACTTCTACAGATCAACGATGAACAATGAGCTTAACCTAAGCAAAGGTGATATGTAATGTCAGATTGTGGTTCATTTGAAATGAGTGAAGGCAATGCGCGCTCTATAATTACCTTTAGTGTCAGCTTATAGTTCATTTCAAATGAGTGAAGGCATTTGGCGCTCTATCAGCAAACAAATTTAATGCTTATATCAGAAAATGGTGGCTATTCTAAATTCATTTTTAGTTCAACTCAGATGATTTTTTGATCTTGTCGTGAGCAGATTAATGTATTTTTAAATACTTTTCTGAAGAGGATATTAAAGTACTAGCCATTTTTGGAGGTCAATTCAAATGGTGTTTTTAGGCTGCAAAACATGAATGGATCAATAAAAGTGTTGCAGGTTGATTTTTTTTTTTAAGTTGTTGTTTATTACAGTCCGAAAGGAAAGCATCTCTTAGAAAACGAAAGAGAAGTGAAAGATGTTTTCGTTATGTTTGGACGTGTGACACAAAACCGGCCATGAAAGGGTTTTTATAAAGTAAATAAAAACAAGGAAACGCTTTGGTTATTTTCCGACATTAATAGTCAAGTTCGTGCTTAATTCTACTTTAGGTCGTGAACGAAATCTTAGAGAAGAGAAAGCATCATTAAAGAAGCATGTCAAAGTCCTAGAAAGGGCGCTTGAGGAGAAAACAAAACAAGGTATTTAGCTAAACATCAGATTTTGGTTCTCTTGTGTAGCTGAATTTTGAGTCATAAAAAGACGAGTTAGAGTCGTAGATCTTCAAGTACAGGTTACCTTTATCAAGGTGATTTTTATCGACATATACGTTAAAAAAAGAAACTTAATAACGATTGCTGCGTAGGTAATCTTGACACACATCATAAAAGCCAAAATGCAACCTCAGCCTTTCAAAGGAGGAACTGTTCCTACAAAGATATTTCACTGAATAGAACAGAGATAAAAGCAGCCCTCTGACGGACGAAGGTCCTCAGTCGTAATTTCGAGTAATTGCCACGTCTTTGTTAATAGCCACTCGTTTTTATCTCATTTCAGATCATGAACGACAGCTCCAGACAACGCAGCTGCAAACGATGCAAACGATGACAAACCTGTTGAGAAAGGCAGAAAACATCATAAAAGAGATTAAGGAAAAACATTGTTGTGAGCTGGCTGTAATTAAAAACGAATTGACCAGCTCTAGAGGTAAGCCTTTTAATTCCCTACGGTCAAGGTACGACAAATTTCAGATGTTTATAATTTATCCGTTCTACTGTTTATACACAACTGGGTAAACTTGAATACTCTTTTAGAAACATGAAAAGGAACAACGTTTTTGTTTTTTTCTTTAACGCCTTAACCCTTGTTTTAAATTTGCCTGTGTTAGATCATAAACAAAAAATAGAAGCATCGAATGCTTCTTAAACAGGCTTGTTTTTAGACTGAGTCTTTCAAGGAAAGCTTCAAAAGATAGCTTACAAGCGACAGGAAACAGCAAGAAAGCATCTATTAGGAAAATGAAAACTTTCGTCATGAGCTAACTGCAATGAAAAGGAGCAGACTTCCGAGAACTTTGTGTTCAGAAGGCCATTTGCGAAAAGATTTAAATTATACATAATTTGCGTCCTTTCGTAGATGATCTTCTGGACACCGTACTCAGCTCTAGACGAACGGCAAAAAGGGGATAAAACGTAACAATGATACATTGAACTTAAGTAAAAAAATGTGTAAGACTATATAGTTATAGCAAGGTGACGGTTTCTCCGCTTTTCACAGTTCAATATAACATACATATAAGCAGCTGGAAGTGACACCAGGCAATTCTTGCCGGTTACACGAACTGGACAAAAAAATGGATTTGCATCAAATTTGCTCATGTGCAAAAGTCTGCAACTAAGGGTAAAATCTGCGCAAAGGTGGTAAATGCCCAATTTGCATAAATATTTTAGATAATGAAAAAGATCTAAAGGCGGAAAATATTTCTTTGAAGGAAAAAAACGATGTAGTTCTTCAGAAAAAACTGCTTAACATTTTCTAGGGGTTGTACTATCTACAAAGTTACGAAAAACGCTCTCAACTAGAGGATAATAAATTAACAGGTACCTTTTGTTCTTAGACCGTGAAATAGATGTGCAAACGATGGATGTTTTCGTAAATGAGCAACTTAGAGACCTGAAAGTGGACCTGGAGAGGATGACAAAAGGAACAAATGATGAATCGCACAGCATAACCTTAGGAGGTAAGCATTTAGCTTAAATGAAACAGAGGGCGCCTGGCGGAAATGCTGTAGCGCCGTCTCAACGCTTTCCGTCGCTAGAGATAGGGACGTTTTGCAAAAGAGACGTCTTCTTTCTACGGGCTGAAGGCAATGAAAGGTGGCTGTAGTCGCAGGATAAACAAGGGGACGGTTTCTTTTTCGCTTTTTCTCCTCTTAAGACTGAGAGCTCTCATACGGTACAAAAAAAAAACAAGCAATGGGGGTTGGGATTCCAAGACATCACATGGACCAAAACTGAAACAGTTCCGTTGGTGTAAGAAAAACCTTAAAATTTGATTAGTTGAAATTAAGGGAAGACATTTATTCTGATACGCACCTTTATCAGACAAAAGAATGGAAAAAACAGCAAGTGAACAGCCTTAGTTGCGTTTTTGAGTGCATTACTACATTTTCAGAGTGGGTATGCTCACAAAGATGCCCCCAAGCGGTTCGCGACTAGGAGTTTATCGCTATGGCGTTTTTTCATCCTGAAAATGTTGGAGAGTCTGTCCCAGCAAATTGACTAAGCAGTTATAGGTGTACGATATTCTGTTTCAAGGCAATTTCAGGTACTCGGTATCAAATATTTTATAACGCTTAGGTATACGTATATTGGAATCTTGTGAGGAAAAAGTTGGGTTTATTGTTATCCCACTACTTCCCTCCCTGGCTGGGCCTGTTTCCAAATGACGACATTCGATCAATATAGCTTATCAGAACTACCTACTCCACACTTGAAATATTCCTCATCAGATAATCATTATATTGCCCTCATGATGGGTGATAAAACCAGTTACAAAAAAACAAATTTCACATTTTTACTTGCAGCCGATATAGAGCTGTTATATTTGGTTTTTTCGGCAAAGTTGACAAAATAAAATGAAAGGTAAAAGTGAAATTAAATGAATTAAATTGACTTTTCATAGCGCCTAAGTTGGTCATTTTAAACACAAAACCCGCAATTCTTTAACGTCCTGGAAACATAATTTGGCTGCTAAGGATAACCATCATTAACACACGATTGTATTTTCAAATTGTCTAAGATTCCTTTCTGTTCATTTGTAGCTGACTCTGACAAAAGTCTTGAGCAGCCCGGAGCAGCTGTCATGTCTGCAGCAGAGGAAGCAAAGCCTCTTCCGCGACCATCCTCTCATGTAATTCTTGTTTCAGACCCTCCGGCACCTACAGTGACTCAGACAAACGAGAACCTTAACAACCAACCAAACGTCATCATCAACGTCAACACCTCTTGCGAAAATGGTGGGTGAAAATCAACTGATTTTCAAAACAACTAAAATTGTAAAAATCTTTTCTTCTGGCCTTGTTAACTCGTAATATTCATCACTCGTAATATTAATCTAACATTTCCGTTCTCAAAGAAAGGTTTCTCAGGTTATTTTTTTTTCTTAGCACGGCCACACCGACCTCAGTTGGTCGTTGTAGTAGCAACACTCAGCAGCTCCACCCTGTTCCTCTAACCCCATCTTAGCTTTCTTCTCATAATCACAACATCACCAGTATTCACGTTTCCTTTTTAATGTTTTTGTTTCTTATAATTCTATGCAGTAAGCCAACTTGAAGGTTTCTTCACCAGCACGATGAGATGGCTTGGATTTTAGTAAGTGATTTTTTCTGAGAAAACTAGCTTTTCGTTAGTGTCTAACTATGATCACAACACAATTCTAGCAACTGGCTTCCATGTGATCGCTACTGTAGCAAGGATCGCCATGAGAAAAGTTCAGCAATCTGAATGATCAAAGTGATCGGAACGGAAATGATTATGGAAAACCGGCTTTAGAGTAGAACTGAAGACCATCTGAGCATTCGCTGTCGCAAAGATCGCCAAACGTGTTTAAATAAAATCGATTGGATCACTTTCAAGTAGCCCTATTGGTCGAACACGTTCTATTCTTTAAGATAAAATATGGCAGGCAAGTTCATAATTGTCCTGGTAAAACTAGAATTCACACGCCTTTTTTTCATTTTTTTCCTCTTTAGGTCTGTTACCGTATGGCAAGAGTTCTTGCAAGAATTGTAAATATGTGGTTGATCATGATGTTAATTATATTCAAAAAATATTGATAACATTTTTAAGTTAGGGTAGAATAACACAGCACTAGTGTTTTTTGATTATCTCCATTAATGTTTTTTATATATTGTAAATCGACTGTTAGCTTACGTAAATTAATTGTAAAAATTTAGTTGTAATATATGTAGGAAGTTAATTAACTGAGAGAAAAATAAAGAGCTCACGTGTCACGCCCTTAGGATTGACGAAATTAACTTATTGAAACCTGATCTCCTAATGCGGTCATGTGATACTGGTATGCGAATGCCCTGTTTTGACAGCTGCCAATAGACCATTTTCGATATATTAAAATTCCTACTTGGCTGCGAGGCTTGGGGGAATTAAACAAAAGAAATGCATTTTATATTCATTGCTGAGCCTCAAGATCACTTCTTTTGTTTTATTCCCCCAAGCATCGCAGCCAAGTATGAATTTTAATATCTCGAAATTGGTCTATTGAGACCACAGGTAGCCCAATCTCGAAATATGAGCATTGGCAAACATCGGCATTGTTGCGTAACATTGATTTCGAAATATAAGGATTTGTATGGGACAAAAACCTATCGTTTTCGTAACCTACGAAAATAAAAGGATTTCAATAAAAAACAGCTTACCTTACATAAAATGTGTGTTACGTCTCTCCAGTGTCTCTCCATGGGCCGATTTATGGCCGTTTAATGGGATGTACTGTAAATGGTTTTCTCTCATATAAAGGTTTAGAGAAAACCGTTTACTGTACAACCCATAAAACGGCCATAAATCGGCCCCTGGACCACCCTGGAGAGACGTAACACACATTTTATGTAAGGTAAGCTGTTCTTTATTGAAATCTTTTCATTTTCGTAGGTTGCGGAAACGATAGGTTTTGTTCCATACAAATCCTTATATTTCGAATGTTATGCAACAATGTCGATGTTCGCCGATGCTTATATTTCGAGCTCGGGCTACCTGTGTTGAGACATCCTTAATACGCAAATGAGAATGAGACATCCTTATTACGCAACGTGGGCATATGCAAACTGGCCCCTGTTCGAAAGGCTAAAATCTTGAACCCCCCGACAAGAATGAAAGAGAGGAACAAATTGCGACATGAGTTTTTTTCCAAAAGGTACTGCCAAACGTACTGAGCCAAAAAACACATAAAGTTCAGTTGATAAAAAATTAAATTGCCAAATTTAGAAGAAGCAACCAAAGTATAAAGCTTTGGAAACCTGGCAGACGGAATTCAGTATAAGTATACTGTAAGATTTCGAAAATAAGCCCCCAAGAGAGGAACCCAAATTTATAACGCAAAAAAGCCCCCTATGAAGAGCTCCTCACTATACAGAGGCATCAGGGAAAATAGACAAACAGGGGTGAATTGTGATATCCTTGCACGCCCTCCACATCACCTGGCGTTTGCATTGCTGATTAAATTCTAAATGAGTAAAGACGTTGGTGGCATTTCTTTAATTTAGATAAGATGTCACAATTTCTCGGTTTTTACTATATCTTTTACTAGCAGCTCAATTTGAACATTCAAGTGCTTTTTAGTTAATCTCATTGAACTCAAATTAATTGTCATTTACCAAAGTGTCCAAAACATGCATGCACCTCATCATTAAGCTTATTATCCATGATTATCCTGCCTAATTCTCAACAATATAATTTTCTGCGTAAATCGAACTGAATCGTTGCATAGAACCTTGCGTTTCCTGTTTTCATCTCACCTATTGTATGGAATTTGTGCGAGAATCTTCATTAAGAATCGATTTATTTCAAAAAGCTACACAACGACCAAGAATACTATTGACCGACAAGACAGAGCGGGAGCAGCTACAGTGTCAACTAATACTAGTATAATAGCATGTCTCTTCCCTTAAATCCAGCATAAGCCCAGTAACCGTCAAAACTCGGGAGAAAGGCGTTCAGCACCATTTAGAAAATAAATAGTTTAAAAAAAGCGTTTAGTACCATGGGCCCGACAGTCTTTTCTAACACAACCAGGCCAGTGTTTTATTGCTCACACGCACCACACATAATTTGGGATTTACAAGACACTACTTCTTTGGCCGTGGGTTTTTGCCGCTGTCGCGTTTACAATCTCGCCACCTGCAGTTCTTTTAAATGCACTTATAATCATAGGGATAAAGCGAAGGAGAGAAATGAAGAGAACTTCCAATATCTTGCTAGGAGTGTAGCGTCCATAAACGCACATACGCCCGTGCGTACAGCTGAAATCTGGAAAAAAATTTTGTATTTTTTCTTGAAAGCGTTTTTATCATTAAATTGGGATGACGGTTAAATTCTTCGCATTATATCAGCGTCTTTGTTTGTAACCAGTACTTGATGGCGTCACTGTTTTGCCCTTTTTCCCGTAAACACTATAACACTATAGACGGGTACATTAGCTTCTACACTTTCCTTCGTCTTTATTTATCGAAAATGTCCGGCGGAAAGCGCAGTAAATGATATTCCCGAGACCATAAATTTAGAAATTTTCTGGGAGAGCATGACCCTAGAGCCCCCTAGTTTGGAGCGCCTTCGGCGCTCTGACTTTTCTTCCAGTGTGTACACATTCAAAATCTCACGTTACGCCCCTGCAGTTTGGCCGTTACAGATCTTCTAGTAGGAAGTTTACGTGTACCGTTATCTGCTTTTGTTGGACTGTTAGTTTCTTATCAGATACTAATCGACCATTACATTTGCATGATGGACTTTGTTGCGATATCGTCCACGGTCATTCTCACGATTTGCTCGATTTTCCATCTGACAATGATGGCATGGGAAAGGTACGTGGCCATTCGAAAATGGATTGACTACAAAGTGATGGTGTCTAAAAGCCTTATGAAAAGCTGGCGTTAATAGCGTGGGTAGCAACAATATTAACTGTAGAACTTTAGAAAAGATCCCACAGCTTCTCTGTTTTTACTATACCTTTTAATAGCAGCTGAATATGATTCTTTAAGTGCTTTTTAGTTAATCTCAATGAACTCAGATTAATTGTCATTTACCAAAGTGTCCAAAACATGCAGGTACCTCATGATTAAGCTTATTGTCCATGATTATCCTGCCTAATTCTCAACGAATATTCAAAAATTTCTAAAAGCAGCTCAAGGAACGTACAATATAATTTTCTGGGTAAATCGAACTGAATCGGTGCATAGAACCTTGCGTTTCCTGTTTTTATCTCACCTATTGTATGGAATTTGTGTGAAAATCTTCATTAGGAATCGGTTTATTTCAAAAAGCTACACAACGAGCAAGAATATTATTGACCGACAATAGACAGAGCGGGGGCAGCTACAGTGTCAACTATTACTAGTATAATAGCATGTCTCTTCCCTTAAATCCAGCATAAGCCCAGTAAGCGTCAAAACTCGGGAGAAAGGCGTTCAGCACCATTTACAAACTAAATAGTTTAAAAAAGCGTTTGCCATGGGCCTAAACAAAACAGAAACAGCGACAGTCTTTCCCAACACAACCAGGTCAGTGTTTTATTGCTCACACGCACCACCCATAATTTGGGATTTACAGGACACTACTTCTCCGTGGGTTTTTGCCGCTGTTGCGTTTATAATCTCGCCGCCTGCAGTTCTTTTAAACGCACTAATAATCATAGCAGTAAAGCGAAGGAGAGAACTGAAGAGAACTTCCAACATCTTGCTATCAAGTTTGGCCGTTACAGATCTTTTAGTAGGAAGTTTGTGTGTACCGTTATCTGCTGTGGTTGGACTGTTAGTCTCTTATCAAGTACTGACCGACTATTACATTTGCGTGCTGGACTTTGTTGCGATATCGCCCACGGTCATTCTCACGATTTGCTCGATTTTCCATCTGACAATGATGGCATGGGAAAGGTACGTGGCCATTCGAAAATGGATTGACTACAAAGTGATGGTGACTCAAAGCCTTATGAAAAAGCTGGCGATAATAGCTTGGATATCAGCACTAGTAACTGTATCTCCACCAGTTTTCATTACGGCGTTCGCAGGAATGATGAGGGACAATGAGAGGCTTTTAGCTCTTTAAATTTTCCTCACCGTTGTTCCAATTTTGGTTATGTTTGCCCTAGGTTTTATCGTATATTTTTATGTCATGGTGTACCTTGAAGTTCGCAAACGCAAATTAAATCAAATTCGCCAAGTCAGCGAGTTAGTAAACGCAAAACACGAACGCAGAGTAGCTATGACCACTGCTTTGGTTACAATTGCCGTAATTCTTTCCTTCTTCCCACGTATTCTTAGCGGTTTTTTGCAAGGAATTTATCCAGTCTTTCGTCAACGTTTGGCGATGCGTGTAGACGACACATTTTTGTATCTAAATTCTGTAGCAAATCCACTCATTTACTGCTATAGAGATCGTCCTTTTAGGAACGCCGTGCTTGAGAGTTTGAGGATTAGAAAACCCAAAGTAGAGCCGGTTGAAATGATCGCAGCGAGGTTCCGCGACGTCAATCGTAACAACGTATTTGGTTCGGGAAAAGATGAGCTACAGATACAAAAAGTGGAAGAACCTGTTCGCGTGACAAGCCCGGGGGGGCACTAAGGTATTTTTTGGGTGGGTATGTGCCGCCCGGGACTCCAAATTGGCACCCCGTCCTAAAAAAATTTCTCCTAAAATTGATACCCTCGTTCTAGAAATGGGCCAATTTTTTATGCCCCGTTCTAGAATTCGCCCTAAAACTGATACCCCGTTCTAGAAATGGGTCAATTTTTTATACTCCGTTTTAGAAAGTTTGTAAATTGAAATAGCCCTGTTTTTTAAAAAAGTTATTTCTTTATTTGTTCGACCGATACATCAAATAAATGCTTCTTCATAATCAGCAACAATTTTAAGCAGAAGATAAAGCCGTGATCCACAATTTTTTATACCCCGTTCTAGAAAATTCTTCTGAAATGGGTACCCCGTTCTAAATCAGATCTAAATCAGAAGCTTCAAAATCACGATCTCGTTGGGCGGCACATACCCGTATAGGTAATGTATGGGAGTACCCCCCCCCCCTCCCGGGGGGGTAACAAGATCATTATTTGGTGTTGTTTTCTGATCAGACTCATTTGGGTATTCATAACCTTTTGCCAGCAAGAACCTTATCATGTCCGTCTCTCCCGCCTTATAAATAATAGTTTCTTTCAAAACTGATTGCAATAACTCTCCGGACTTGTGTTCGCTACAGCGAACTTGGCTTGTTTGTGGTCGGAAAATTCATACATGGTGTTAATAATAATATTGAAAATAATAGTAGTTATGACAATAGTAATAATGATAATAATAATAATAATAATAATATATTTTAATAGGGCATTCTACAAAGTCCCGATGCTCCTTAAATAAGGTAACCTAAAGGAAATTTTCAAGATTCATGTAAAAGTTAATTTATACAACCGGAAGAATTTTTCACTTCTCTCCCTCGAGGTTCATGTGAAGTGTCTGTTTCTGCTTTCAGGAGGGTTTAGGTTTGGTTTCCTCCAAAGATAAACTGGTTCTTTTCCTGACGGGCAGCAGACACTCAATCATAAATTAAATTACTGATCATACCTGTCTTAAAACGGAATTCATTAGAAAATTGAGTAATGTTAATTTTCAGTGGACAAAAACCTTGTACCAGAATAATTTTAAGCATATTGCATTCTTTTTTTACACTTTTCGAGGGCGATAAATGTAAATAAATTCTGCACACTTGGACAAATCAGATAAGTCAACATTCAAGATTCCTCTTTGGAGACGTAGGTGCCTTATTCGCTCCGACTGCAATATATATGTTGTAGTTAATTTTTTATCTCAGGTATTATTTGTTTTTTTTTTGTTTTGGGGTATGATAATGTATGCTAATGACGTTGAAACAAAGGAAAATTACCTGAGATAAAAAATTTAATACCACATAAATATTGGTATGGAGATTTTACATACGGAATAAGCTGAATGCCGCTAAATTCTCTTAGCTGAAATGTATGTTTTTCCTTCAGAAAATAAGAACCTGTTAAAAACCTAAATAGCCTAAATTTGCGTAAATGAACATTTATATAAGAACCTGTTTTGGCTAAATTGAGTCCTTACTCGCGCCTTTTAACTGTATTTCATCAGCATGTAGAGTAAGTGTCCTGAAAATGTACCAGTTTTAAAGACACATTAACAATCTTAGTCAGCGGGCGTACAAGTACGTCTGGAGCCTGTTACACAACAGTGGTAGGTAACCGAGGGGGGGGGGGGGGGTACACCCTTAAATACTACACTCAAACGAGCCCCTTAATTCACACCAAGAAGCCATTATCGATGAGTTAACAAGATTAGAAGACGCAAAAACACAATCGCATGCCTTGGACTACCTAATAACTGAACTCGAAATACGCACAGCGGCTAACAAACTCAAAAACAACAAATCTTCGTATTCAGATAGAATAAAAAATGAAATGATCAAATCCAGCTTAAATGAACTAATGCCTATTTATTTGAAGTTATTTAACGCTGTTCTGACGTCAGGCACTATGCCTCAAACATGGTGCGGTGGCCTTATAACACCAATTTTTAAAAGTGGGACTAAAAGTGATCCCGCAAATTATCGAGGAATTTGTATTTCTAGTTGTCTTGGGAAACTATTTTGCTCAATTCTCAATCATAGACTTCTCAAGCACATTCAGTCGCGTGACATACTTCATAAATCTCAAATAGGTTTCTTAGCAAATAATCGAACCGCTGACCATTTTCTTACACCACGAACATTAATTGACAAATACGTTAACTGTCACAAAACGAAAGTATACGCATGTTTTGTGGACTTTAGAGGAGCATTTGATTCGGTGTGGCACGATGGACTCTTATACAAGCTGTTACAAATAAATGTCCGAGGAAACTTCTATAAAGTCATAAAAAGTTTATACTCAAACTCTACCTGTTCTATTAGGATTGGAAATAACCAAACACAACCTTTTCAATACACTAGAGGTGTGCGTCAAGGCTGCATTTTAAGCCCTCTTCTCTTCAACCTATACGTTAATGATCTAGCTTTTTCATTCAACAATATTTTATCTGATCCGTTTGTGCTACCAAATGGCGCCAAACTCAATTCTCTTTTTTATGCTGATGACCTTATTATATTATCACGATCGAAACTAGGATTACAAAATTGCCTAAACAAATTGTCTTCATATTGCAACTCCTGGATGCTTAAAATCAACCCCAAGAAAACCAAAATAATGGTTTCCCAAAAAGGCACAAAAAAATGTGATTATGTTTTTCACATAGGCAATGAAATGATAGACATTGTAAAAGACTATACTTACTT
This sequence comes from Porites lutea, assembly GCF_958299795.1. Lineage (NCBI taxonomy): Eukaryota > Metazoa > Cnidaria > Anthozoa > Scleractinia > Poritidae > Porites > Porites lutea. The sequence continues at coordinate 15,833,186 of NC_133203.1, forward strand.
AGGGACTCGCATCTCGTCTCCCGGAAATGTTACACTTTCACTTGAACATCTTCGACAAAAAGCCCTTCATGCTCTATTTAGTCTAAGACGCCACACTGATTTTAGTAAACTGAAACCCTCCCTTGCAAATAAAATTTTTGACACAATGATCTCACCGATTTTATCTTACAATAGTGAAGTTTGGGGTGCCTTTGTGAAATCAGATTTTAAGTCATGGGATAACTCCGGAATCGAAAAAACTCATTTACACTTCTGTAAACGATAATTAGAAGTCCATAACAAGTCATCCAATGTTGCATGCAGATCTGAACTTGGCAGATTCCCTCTGATCATTGATATAAATAACAAGATACTTAATTACTTAAACTATCTCCAAGAAAAAGATGAAAATTCTATAGTTAAACAATCTTTAAAAATATCTGTTGACCTTTATCATAGTGGTCAAAATAGTTTTTACTCCAGTCTTAAAAAGATGACTGACTACTATGATTTCCCAGGCTTTAACTGTAATTTACTGAATAAATGTAAACTTAAGCAATATGTAGATCTTATGCAAAGGAAATATATCACTTACTGGAATCATACCCTTCAACATTCACAAAAACTTAACTTTTATTATAAAATCAAAACGAATTATAGCCCTTCTGTCTACCTAGATTTAACAAGAAAGAACCCTTCTAGGAAAACATTAGTGAAACTGAGAATAAGCAGTCACAAACTTAGGATTGAGACAGGTAGATACGACAATATACCACGTGACGGAAGGTTATGCAATCTCTGCAATTGTAACAGACTTGAAGATGAAACTCACTTTTTATTAGATTGTCCAAGTTTTTCTTCGATAAGAGATACGTTCTTCTCTAAACTAGAACCTAAAATACTGTTTCTGCGACTACAATCACATGAGTCCTTATTATCAAATCTGATGAATCCTACTGACTATTTTATTAACATCCAATTAATTTCATTTACATCAACTTGCTTTGAATAGAGACAAACCTATCTCCGGAATAATTAATCCTACTGATGGTTAGAAATAAACAATGATTAATGAGTTTCAAATTATTTTAAATATTTAATTTACAAGGAATCAATGGGTAATTTCAAGTAGCTTTTGCAATACTGTAATACTTTGTTATGGTCATGCAAATAAAGCTTATTGTTGCTGTCAAATAAGTTATATAGGTATGTGCCGCCCCATCGGGTAGGGATTTTGCACCGTTCTCAGGGTCTGGAAAGAGAGTATGCCTAAAGGCTCAGTCTGGAAACGAGTATGGATTTTAGAGGTCTGGTCTGTAAACGGGTGTGGAAAATTAATTTTTTTTTGTCTGAAATAGGGTCAGGATTTGGAGAACCGGGCGGCACACCCACACCAAGAATTCCCATGAGTACCCCCCCGGGGGTAAGTAGTGGGTCAGAGATATACCTCTCAGAGACTGGTTTCACAACAGTTCCAACAAACTGATGTCTTGTATAGTTTTACAGAGATTTTTCGATTTCAGTAGACAACTACACATAAAAAGCTTTCCGCCAAACTTAAATGAGAAGTCAGCGACGGTGTGCCGACGGAAGTGGAAGATCAGTATTCAATCAGTGGAAAAGCTGACCTGGTTTTGGTCAGCGGTAGAGAATTTTGGTTGTAATAGGTAGTTTTTGCGGCGTCCAGAGCATCTGCATCTGTCTCTGTAAATTGGTCGATGAATCTCCGACCGGCTTGATAAATACTTGCGTTTTCCCTGTCACTTTACTCTTCTTAGAGCTCGGACCTGATCCAACTAACGCCGGACAATGTGATCGCCCACACTGGGGAAAAGTCAGTCATTTTTGGCCCACCCTACATATTTCTTGCATTTCTTTTCATTTCTTCATTTCTTGACCAGACTTACCAGGTAGACTTCGATTGTTGACCAGACAATTTTAAGTTTTTGTTTGACACAAAAAGTTAAATTATAACGTCACAAGGGCTGACGTCACCAAATTGGGTTATTTTTTTTTTAATTCCAACGTCAAACTTATATTATCTGCAAGAGAATTAGATTGGGAGTAAAACGCTGAAAACCGTTTCTCGCTAGCTAGGGCACGTAGAAGTCGAGTTATGGGACTTAAAAGATATTTTATTGCACCCCCAGAACCATATTTCGTCGTTAAAATCGAACCCTTCGATAGATTATGCTGACATAATTTTTAGCATTATTCGTCATTACAAGCACAATTTCCATTATTTTCCGAAATAATTAATGCTTCATTATTTGCACTTTTGGCTAGTTTTGCAGCATAAAAAAATCAATTATTAATCCTAATCATGCAACAATTTGTTTGGACAGAGATCAGTGTTACAGGCAAATTTAAGTGACAAAGTCAATTTTTTATCCGATTGACGAGACCTGGGTCCCAACGGATATGACCCAGGACTCTTTCTACAGGACCCAACGCATGCGCATTATAATCTTGACTACCAAGATGGCGTCCGCGTTTTCAGTAGTGGACACCTTTGTTAAACCAGATAGAAGCGACGGTCCCGTGAGTGTCCGTCTTGTATACAGCTTTCACTGAATACCTTTTATTTTCTTTAGCATTCAGGTACTTAACAGAAAATGCGTGTGATCTCGACCAAAGTAAGGTAAGGATCAAAAAATGAGATTTGCTACCCTTTTGCATACAGGTTCAATAGTAAAGGGTCCAATCAGGGTCAAGTTTGCGCGTGAAACAACCGCGCCAGAAAAAGCGGCCTTTCCTCAAATTCGTGGTATTACTTATTATACACTAAATCCTGTGATTTTGTGAGGAATAATGCAAGCTGACTATTTAGAAAATGGCAAAAGCGTGTGGCCTTCTGTTTTTGCCCTGGCTTTGTGGCGGTGGTGATTTTCACCATGTGCCTTGAAGCACCATTTTGCAACAAAGAATCAGAAAATGCCACAGTGAACAATCATTCCAAATAAAAATTTGGGGGAAGTTCAATTCAATTTGTTTTTGGCAATTTTTTGAGAACCACATAAAAGATGATATCAAATCACGCATCTTACTTCCCTGTGACCAACAGAAGCTGGCCTCAAACGTCCCTTTGCAAAACTGGCAACCTTGAGGCTTGAGGTCTCACTGTATTATCATCTTTTTGTCTTAAGCATTCAGATGCAAAAACATTACTTTATGATGTCCCCAGACCTTTCTCGGCCACCCAATACCAAGAGACTTGGGAACGAAAATTAGGCATTTGAAAAGGATGCGGGGAGACCTGGGCGCTTTTGAAAAGATGTGACTTCATAACTTAGTAATCTCCAACCTCGTTTTGATAAAGAGAACAATAACAAGGTTGCATCATTTGTATACGAGATGAGACCGGTTGACACCTTCACAAAATCTGTCATACTAGGCTCTCTCAGTTAAAGGAAAGGCTCCATGACTTACACAGAGTGGATCAGGTTAAGCATTCAAATTTGGTGAAACGACTTCCTCGCTGAACAACAACACGAAATTCAATCTGGGATAATTTCGTTGAACTCTACGACTTGTTATTTCTTCGGGGAAGGGTTAACTGTGAATTATTAAAAGTTACCACTATGTTTTATTTATCTGATGGAGTTACTTGCGAAAAGAATTTGGTTTTTTCGAGAGTAAAAGGTTCGTTTCTCTCAACCTTTGATGAAACAAACTTGAAAATATTCCTTAAATAGGCGTTTTTGTAACATTTCTTATCGAAAACTAAATAATTTTGTCACTTTTCTTAGTAATGTTCAAGGCTGGTGGTTTTCTTGTGCAATACCCGTCATGACCTGTTCTCATGGTTTGTTTCTATTATATTGACCCTCGAGATACACCAACGCCACGTACTTGATTATCTTTGCTCTTCTTTCCTTATTATTCTTTTAATCGCCAATTTTAAACCGTAAATTTGCCCTTCATGAGAGATCCAACGTTCTAGAACATTTCATCGGATATACAAGTCATGTGGACTGCACTTGGGTGGGTTTAGGTCTTTGAATGCGTATCGCTGCTATTTTGAAGGAACAAGCAGTAGTTCCAAAGAAAGCTTTGATTTGATGCTATTTGTTTTAATTTTCTCCGTAGTTTATACGCGTTTGGACCAAATTACAAAGATCTCAAAGAGTACAAGAAATTGCGGCGGTAAGTGACGGCTGAAGAATAAGAAACGTTTTAGATTGATCATGTGATTTACGGTTGAGAGGTTTTATTTCCTGCTCTACAGTGAAAAAGAGAGATCACATGAGATCTCACCTTTTTCTTCAAAGATTGTTTTTTTTTATTGCGAACAACGTCTTCAAGACTGCAGGTTTAAAACTACGTTCTTACAGCCAAGTAAAAACTACTTGGAAGTAGCGGTGAGAAAACGTGACTGTCATTACACCGCAATTTAAAATCCGGCAAACGAGGCCCCTAAAATAGTGATGGTAAATAGCTGGGAAGTCATTCCTTAACATTTGATCAAGAGATCACTTGTTTAACGTTAAAAAACCATAAGCTCCACACGGCTTGAGTTTTGAGCCGTAGTTATACCGACGAGCTCAACGGATTAATCAACCTTAAGACTTAAGCTTCTTGTAGATTTAAAGAATACAAAAACATAAGGCGCTGTTTAGGAAAACAAGGAGCAGGTTCAATAATTTTAAGTCAATGCCTCTCTCAGACCTAAAAGGCATTAAAGAGGATAGCGTCTAAGCTTTTAAATAACTGATCATATTTATACAACCATGACACAGTTATACCTTTTATGAGCGCACGCACACTGTAATGTGTCTCCTTAACTGATAAATTCAGCAGGTTTGTTTCTTACACTAAAACTGACAAAAATGTGTTAGTTTATAACTGTTGTGTCCTCGTAATGTAGAATGTCCGCTTAATCATGGGGTTTACTGTGTGTTGCAGTAATAAAATACGAATTAAATTTGGTGTGTATAAGTAAGCGTTACAACAGTTTTGTTTGAAAGTACTAAAATATAATGGGAAAAAATCTTGATGTTAGTATTTTATGGAAGAATTATTATCCATCTACCATTTATCGTTTCAGGAGTACTACTTTTACTACTTTTTCTAGAACTTGGTACAGTAGTTGGGTTGTAAGCAACACGGTGACTTAGTTGTTTTCTCATTTACCTTGAATTCGACGAGGTTCTATTCTATCACGATTATCAACAACAATAACAATTTACCCCTACAGAGGTAAAAAATGTTCTATAACACTCTTCAACATGTTATCACATACACTTAATTTCACCAACTGTGAGAGTGTCATTCTTCTTTTCTTTGATTAGCTAAATCAGTACTACGAAACTAGACTTTTTTGTCTGTGACTCGAACGTTTCCAGTTTATCAAAGAGTCTTTTTTTCCTCGATGAGAAGGAAAAGATCAACCCTGACTGGGGAAAGCGCAGCAACTTAAGCATTTCGGATCTCTCGACAGAATCTTTTTCTCTTTATTTCACTGGTTATTGAATGAGAAACTCTGATGTGAGCCCAACATGCCACAATTTCACGGGAAGAATGTCACTAACTACACCTCGGCAGAATTTACATATTCCATGACTTCACACAGTATGTGGGTGAGTTAGGTTACGTCCGTGGTGTAAAAGTATTCTCACTTAAGACCATGTTGACATCTACCATGAAAAGAAAGTGGAAGTTCATTTACATATTCCGTATATTTGGCACCTGCTAAAGTTTGCTTACATCCATAAGATACATAAATTTAACGTCTGAATATCGTAAGTTCGCGTTGCTAATGTGCCCCGCTCCGCTGTGGAAACAAGGAAGATAATTTATCTTTTTCTCAGTTATAATTTCTCGATCTGGATTGACACTGGATTGATCTTTTTCAACCTACGGTAAATCATTTGCTTTTAACTACACTCTTGAGATTTGCGTTGCGTAAAATCACGGTGAGCGACAGTCAGTTTCTCACTTAATGTACAACGGAGAAGTTTGAAACAGGTTTGTGTTTTACTTAAGGCTGAATTGTCACTTCCTAGTTTCAAGACGGCAAACGCGGAACTTAAGGAACATACAAACATTGTTTTTTTTTTTTTTTTAGTATTCCGGCCTTTTCCAAGCTCCTTCTGGGATAAGAATATGCCGATTTATAATTCATAATTTAATTGAAGCTGGCTACATCATGAGCCTCCTGCAAAGACCCTACACTTCTATTATCGCAAAGCGAAGAAGAGAGCAAATAGTGACTGAAATACAATGATACACTTTCAAGTTTAGGTCACTCTGGTAACCTAAAGAAAGAATTGAATTTTCTGTTTACCCAGCAGCGAACTAAAACTCCATACAAACGAAATGTTTTATTTTCTAAGCTTAATTTGGTAGCATTACAGTTTAAGGATACGATATCATCCAAAGAAATTTTCAAGCAATCTACAAAGTTGCGTCATGCAACATTGGCATTTCTATCACTGTTTTACTTTTGTAAATTTGTCGAGACAAATGTTAACTAATCTATCAGACGGGTGTGGCGCAACATGGGTAAAAATCGTGATGCTGACTGGAATTGGTTAAGCTTTCGACCAGAGATATTTTGACTTATACAAGAGATGTGAAACTAGCTTTCGACCAGAGATATTTTGACTTATACAAGAGATGTGGTATAGTCGTTAACAAAACAGCTAACATAGACTACATTTAAAATTTGCTGGACAATATGCCTTTTTGTCCAAATTTATGTTAGTTTTTTTTTGTGTTTACAAATCGTTAACTGACGGGTCGCATCCATGACCGTATTTTAAGGATTTAGAAAGCGGGGACCGAGACTAATCAATACGTGCCGCATTGTTGCTTAGACAATGCAACGCCTATTCAGAGGCGGCGCTCTTTACAGTTAAGACGGCATAGTACAAACCACTCTGTAGATGTGCTACCCAATATGATATTGAAGTTATGAATATATGAAAATCATATATGAGAACTTCGGGGTGAAGAATTATATTAAAGAAGATCATCGCAGTTATAGACGCAGCTTTTGCAGTTGCGAAAAGAAAGCCTGGAAAAAGTTCAGGTTTACACGGGATTCGAACCCTTGACCTCTGCGATACGGGGCAGCGTTCTTACCAATTGAGCTAACAAGCCAACTGGGAGCAGGTCGTTGAATTGGTTCGTACTAAAGCTGTGAAAGAATGATGATGAAGTTATGAATATATGTAATTCTTCACCCCGCAGTTCTCATATATGATTTTCATATATTCATAACTTCATCATCATCCTCAACGACCTGCTCCCAGTTGGCTTGTTAGCTCAATTGGTAGAGCGCTGCACCGGTATCTTACTCAGCATCATTCAATAATTGTTAATTATTGCCATTATTACTATTTTTGTAGGCGTCGCAGAAAGAAAGGTGATAGAAGTGTTATCATTCCAGAACACGCGTTTGCCACAGATCAAAAATATCTCCCACATCTGAGTGAAGTCAGGATTCAAGAAGAACCCTTTTTACTTCAAGATGGGTCATCCGTTTCGTACGAGTCAGAATTCACAAACTTTAAATACTCAATGGGAGGAAACGTCAAATTCTACGATGAACATATTGCTTTAAGTAGTCCGCGCAAAAAGATAAAAACTTCATCGCGTTCATCTAAAACCTTGAACCAAACAATGGAAAGCTCGCTGAACGCGTCGCCAGCAAGAAGCGCCATGTCTGAGAATTTTGGTAGCATGGATATGACCCCAAGAGTTTTGAGCACACCAGACAAAAATGGATTGGAGCTTAACGAATCACATGGAAGTTCTGGCGGAAAGAAAATCAGCAATACTATTGAACATAAAAAGTTGGATACCAGCTCGCAAATCCATGCCGCTTTGGAAAGGTTAAGAATCAACGAGAATGCAACTACGCATGGTAGCAAAGCTAACACAACATCATCGAGTATCGCTGAAAGCATTGCAAAAGTCGACTCATGGAAAACAGATTTTGATAATTGTAATAGTCCCTCGCTTCTCGCTGAAGAAGGCATAGAAGGTGTAAGTAGCAAAACTACGAACAATGTTACAAATATTTATGACGCTCCTGTTTATCATCTCCAAATGAGTACCTCTGGAAATGGCGCGAGAGCACGGGATTATTCTCCTATCCGTTCTATCTCTGCGAGTATGGACATTCCTGAGCTAAGGGATGACGAAAAAACTAGTGCGCAGTCTAAACCTTTTAACTATGCTACCGAAATAACTAAGGAGGGTGTTGTCGACGAAAAAGACGCCGTAGTAAATGTCGTGAACTCCAGGACTGATGGCGTAAATAACTCGCACGAAACTAAAGCAGGAGATATACCAGATCCCGAAAGAATGAGCCGGTATAACAGAACCTTGCTATACGTTAACGAGCAAAATGAAACACTGCAGAACGGAGATTACAGCGAATTAAACGTGAATTTATCAGACTTAAGTTCGGATGTGTTCACAGATAGTGAGATACCAACATCCGGGTTCTTATCACAATCACGTGACGGAAAGAGTGATTTGGACTTTTACCCAGACTCTCCAACAACCGAGCAAGCATTCTCCAAGACTCCATGTAGTTCGAGGAAGAACAGTTTAGAATCTTACATTTCCGATGATAGCATGTCTGCAGTCGACTTGGATTTTAAAGTAGGAGTAGAGAAAAGTAAGTGTTTCTCGTTTCGAAAGGCTGAAAAAAGCTTTACCAGTGTAGATAGTATTCTGGTTATTCTGGCCGCCGTATGAAATCCTGTGTAAAAAATGTCATGGTTGGCCACGGTGGAGTCTATTGTTTAATTGTGACGGGGTTGGTATTTTAAAAAACTATTTGAAAACAATCGAATACCACGTTAGAATATACCCTATTTTGAAATAAGTTGAAAGAGAGCTTCTATTCCAAAAGTGAGTAAGAGTTAGTCAAAACATGTTAAGTCCACCTGTCATTTTTGGTTAATTACTATAAAAATATGTGACAGGTCCTGAGTCCACTGAATATCTTTAATTTTCTTCGCTATCAAATAATTCTCTCTAAAAATTACAGAAATACACAAGCTTGTTCCTAATGGTGACATGCATTCAACTTCACATACAGCAGAAAACGGAAAAACGAAGGAGGTATGAGTGATCAACATCCCATCTTTTTATTCATTTACTTAAAACAGCTTAAAACGTTTGCCAACAAGTCATATTAATCAAAAGTCTTTCAATTATGTTATGATGTTTTAAAATTTGCAAACAGTAAACAACATGTGATCACTGTGTGATATACACTGACAGTCGATTGGGTTTTCTTAATGCTTTTTGGGTGAACAATAATTTGCCTTTGAAAAACTTTTGAACGGCTAGAATTAGTTTGACGCCGTTCCGAACATCTGAACACAGCTCAGTTTCTCTTAATATGCGAGAAGTGATCGCGCCAGTTTGTATCTTTTCACCAATTCTTAACCTGCTTCGGTTGATCAAATTATTCATTTTACAAAAGCGCTTACCTTTTTTCCGTTTTCTTTACCCTTTTCCTTATGTTTTGAAAATAAACTTCTCTTTTCCTTTCCAGCTGAAAGGTAAAAACAGTACGCCAAGTATTAAAGCTAAAGTCCCAGGTAGGTATTGATCAGACAGAAAACGCTGAAAACGAAGAAATCGCTGCCCCCTAACTCTTCTTATATAACTACAATGATTTCAGGTGAAGGTGTGCGGAAACCTGACACAAAGAAAATGGGCTTCAAGACGAAGGCAAAACCTAAAGTGAATTCCTTCAGCAACATTGGACATGTACCTGGGGGAGGACGAGTTAAGGTAATGACTATTTACTTCTAGAACGCGCAATGGTGGCTCATGGATTCAGCTTTCAAGAATTATGCAAATCAAGGGGGACGAGAACCAAGAATTGACGTCAATTGTATTGATATCGTCTAAAGTTAGTTATGGAAATATAACCAGAGGATTTAGGCAAATCACAAATGGATGATCATCTAATTAATTGCCTAGGTATGACCATCTTTTTTCGCTTGTAAATTATGCTATTTTAACTTGCTATCTCTAGGTTCGCACAGATAAACTGAAACCCCCCAAGCATGTGGATCCCAGGACAGACACTCACAATGTCGAGGCTTACAGCCACTTGCCAACCGAATTTCAAGAAATTGCAAAACGTCTTGCTAAACAAGACAGACAACTAAGAGAGTCAAAAATTAGCGGCAGTAGTTCGAGCGGAAGAGGTCGAACACGCTCGCGACGATCAAGCCGCGGATCCAGCCGAGCGGGCAGCGTCAGTCCTGATCAACGATCGACTTCAAAACCAAACTTTAGGTTAGGAAGCCTTTCCGGTTCATCCATGAATCTGAATACGTCAACTACCAGCCTTGCACAAAATAAAGGTAACCTTTCTTCAACTCGCCGAGCCCCGATCAGCCGGTCACCCAGCATTCGTTCCAGACCCACAACACCAAGTCTAAGTCGCTCACATCCGGCAACGTTTGCGACACTATATGATTCCCGCTCACGACCTTCCTCAAGACCATCCTCCCGACCGTCATCCCCCGTTTCACAGTCACGGAACTCGTCACCCACAAATGGAAGGCGTTCGCGAGGTTCCTCGCCCTCCTCCAACAGAAGGAAATCATCAACTCTGAACCAAACGTCTTCAAGTACAAACCGTTCAAAAGCGAAAATGGCGAATGGAATAAGGGGACGACCGACCAATCTGGTTGGACTATCAAGCGTAGAAATTGGCCTCTGTAAGTACTGTCACTGACACTTCGGTTCATTTGTAAATTTTACTTAAAATTTAAAAAGAGAGAAAAGCTCCTCGCTCTCTTTTTTCAATTTTCTTGATTAATTTTGTTCACCCAAATAGTCAATTTGGCCATAAATCTGTGACACAAATCCAAGTCTCGTCAATGAGAAAACTAAAGCTCTTCGTAAAAGCTCTTGAAACAAATGAATTGTTTTTGTCTTAGTGCTTTTTATTTCATTTCGTTTCACGTTTGTATTTTATTGAAAGTTGATTTGTTTCCAGTGATGAGTTTTGATAACAATGTCTTTTTTAATGTTTTTTTTAAATCGGTAATTAATGAAATTTTTAACCGCCGCGTTTGTTTCTTTGCAGCTTCAGGATCAGTTTTTCAAGTGATTCCCGTGCACAAGTAGAAGTCCTCTGCAAACTTCCATGATTTCTATTTATTTGAAAGACCTCTTATCCCAGACATTGATTTACGTTTAATGAGGCACACAAACCCTACTAACGGACGTTATTGGAGACACCAAGTCAAATTTTTGGGCGCGAGCGCGAAGCGAGAGACCGTTTCAGCGCTTGTTATACAAACTGAGGGGCACCCTGCATACAGCTTGCAAATTCTCATTAAAAAAACCCTTTTTAGAGCATTTGAGATTGAGCTTATAAAACTCAAGTTAGGAATGGGAAACCAATAATGAGGAAAGCCTGCATGAGGAAGAACAAAACCTTCGCAATAGTTATCACAAGAGGGTGTTTGAGGGAATGATTTTAAATAGTGGACTGTGTATATATGCGTTATTGACTAAGCTTGTTCGGTCAAGATGGCTGGAATTTGGCCAAGTTCCTTTTTGTCGAGGTTAATAAGGTCAAGACACAAAAAAAAGGAGAACGAGGCCAATATCCAGTCATCTTGACCGATCAAGCTTGGCCAAAAAAGGATTTTGTATATGGCTATATGGTCCAACAAAATCGGGACAAAGGGGGAAATCTTGTCCGTCCACGGAACCGGACATACGTTATAATAAACTTGTTTTTCTCGCAAAGCTCCCATGAATACACAGATGAATTATGCTGGTGTCAGTTGCAGAGACGTAATGTGCACTTACTTGCTTTTGCTAAAAACTGCTAGGGCTTCGAAATTCGACAGATGACCAAGAAGCCTTTTTCATTTCTCGATCTTTTCTCCATCAGTAATTCAATGTAGTTCTTAAGATGGCCGTCCTCTGTTTCTGCTACCAAAGGTCGGGGTAGCATTCCGAATAGGGGTAATTTGTTGGTACCGACCCAGGTTATTTTTTCTTGACATTATTTAATGAGTAAATGTAGGAAGACAGCCGTAAAGGTGTGCGTTACTAGTAAGATTGACGCGATGAACTTTGACGTTCAAAGCTGTTGTTAGATTCCTAGCGTAGCAACGATCAAGGTACTTGGCGATCTTTGTTGTGATGGTCGACCGTTCACACCGGCAGCGAAGAGCTTGTTTAACTGTCGCTTAGAACATAGTTAATGGTAGTCCTCTATGCTAACTATGCTTGGAAGAGACTGGTTTTTCCCTCTCTCCCGACTCCGACATCTTCTATTTCCACATTTTCTGCATCTACCTAGTAAAAAATATAAAAAAGAAACTGGATAAATTTATTAGCCTCTTTATAGCTGCTGCGGGCCAGCTACGGGAATTTCGCTTGTGGGATCTCCGGGTCACACTACTTCATCAGATTGATGTAGAAGTCGTAGGATTATTAGTGTATGTTTCACTGTTTATTCATTTATTACATTGTAACTTGCCTATGACTTATGAAATAATCGAAAAGGATAAAAAAAAAAAAGGCTTACGAGAAGTAACAATTTTGATTGTTACTTCTTCGAAGTTTAAGGTCTTTATAAGACTATCCTCAGCACTTGGTTTGGTCCGGAGAACCTTAGATTCAATTGTTTCTCTATGTCTTTTGTACGAGTAGTTTATATGTACAGAATATATGATCTTGTGTAGATATGTATAGACATGTTTCAGAATTTATTGTCTACAATACGATATTGCCTCTAATAAAGTTCAACTTTGTAATAAATACATTTGGTTAGATACACTTTGAAGTCTTGTCCTTTTTATTCCATGGGAAGGTACCGATATATATTCTTCAATCAAAAAGCGGATTTTGTGTTCCGTCACTAAAATCCAAGCAAGAATTTAGTCGATTTTAAAGCCCAATGGCGGAATCACAATCAACAAGGATATGAAAGCGGATGTGTTTCCTTGAGAGGGATTCTAACAGAGTTATCCCAGTCAGCGGCAAAGCCACAAGAAATCGAAAAATAAAATGAAATAAGATAAAAACAGAGGAGATCTTCATGAAATCGAGTATACACGCGGTCACGATGCCAAAGATAACACTAACTTCAAAATTAGGTTTGTAATCGATATTTATAGTGGCGGATTTAGGGGGAGGGTTCCGGGGGATCCGGACCCCCCTATCAGACCTGACGCTTATTTGAGACTGAAACTCTTACATCGACAGGATTGTATATCATTTTTTAACTGACTGTTCTTTTTTTTTAATGAAACGCGCGTTGCATTTTGCCACTTGATATTCAAAAATGTAATTGTTTTTGGCAGGGGTTTCAATAAGAACGGACGGCCGACGAAACGCGTCAGCTACTTTGCTCATAGAGGTTACTTTTTTCTTGAAAAAAGAACAACTAGTTTGAACGACGTAATCAAAAAATGTATTATAAAATCTGAAGAAAACGTAGTTATGATGGGTTTTCGTAAAGTCCACTTGTTTAAAGTTATGCTGTAGTCATGTGAACGCTATATTTCAGTCATTTTTTCACAAGTTTTTTTATAGGTTTACGCAGAATTTGTTAACGTGCAAAGGTGCTTGATTAAGTTTTCATCATTTGTTTACTGCTTGTAGGAATTGATTGTGTGACTGGTAAATTGAAAGCTACATTTTCTCGAATGAAAAAGACGCTCTTTTGTCCTCAAATTTAGCCCCAGAATTCTGAAAATCACATCTTAGGGCTTTGAAATTTCAAAATTTTATGGGGCAGAACACGCCCAGACCCCCTACCCCCTTCCCTCAATAGAAAAAGGGGACCAACGGCCCCCTGCTGATACAGTCGGCTGCTCTATTCGAAGGCCTGCTGGCCACTTCAATTTTTATTGAAACCCCTGTTCTGGGTACCCTCCTATGATCTGTTCGCATCTGCTTGCAAAGCAGCATTTCCCGCGCCACAGCGACCGACGTTCACAGATTGAGAGACACGTGGTCGTCTCTGTGAGAAGTAGTTTGCCACAAAACGTTCAACAGTCTTTTCTGAGCCAAAGTTTGTACCCCCAGGTCCCAGCCAATCAAATTTTCCTGGATCTGCCCCCGATTTATATTTGTAAAAGACTGTTCTTTAAGCGATCAGACCTCCTTATGCACGCGTTTGCTGAAGTTGGCGCCTTTGCTAACAGCAATGCGGGAAAGGTTTATGGAGATGTAGGATCAACTCAACTGTATTAATGTCGACTTCAAATTAAAAGTGTCGCGAGAAAAGGTGAGTCACTTCGCAACAGCTGTTTGCTCATATCTTTAAACATAAATGTGTTGTAACTCTACATGTGTCAAATACAAATTTAAATATTGGTCGAAGCCCCCCAAACATTTCGAGGTAATTTGCACAATAAAGAAATAAAACATACTTTTCAGTAATGTGCTAGGAGTGTGATTTGAGAGGCAGAATGTCAAAACCTCTTTAATAATTGAGCGGGACGCCCGACAACCTTTGAAGTTGTTAGTCTTCTTGTAAGAGATTGGTCGGAAGACTTAATAGTCCCTGTTGTTAAGAAAATGGTAAATGTAAGATAGATTTGTGCTTCTAATGTGACACTATGCTGAATATATTTCTCGTCCTTTAAATGATCCTCGCGAACACATTACCTGAATCTAGTGCGCAAACAGACATTCCATATGCATGTGAGTGATGTGACACAATAAGCCGGGTTTGTTTTCAACGGTCAGGCTGGCCAGGAGTAAATTCGAAGGGACACTCACGATAATTTCAGATAGAGCTTGATAAAGTTTCAACAGTTTTATTAACTTTCATGTACATGCTGTACGCAAATTATATTAATTCTTGACAATATTTCAATAAATTAAAACCTCTCTTTTCAGGTATCAAAGACATTTTTACTTCTGTTAAAGAATAAATTAGCTTGGCTGTAAGAACAAATCCTGATTGAGTAAGTTTTGTCTTCGAGCACGTTCGATGGCGGACATCAACATACTCTGACACCTCACTTGAGAAAAGTCCATCTGATCATATGGCTGGAAATTAAACAAAATAAAACAACCTTTGAAAAAGAGATGCCTCTTTCCAGTCAAATACGTTTTCAAATAAATAAAGAAGTTTTCTTTTTCCGAATGCTGCCAATAAAAGCTTAGGCATTAAAAAGAACCACCTTCCTTTGATCTCTCAATATTTAAAACTGAGATGTTCTTACCGTAAGAACCATGTGTAGTTTATGAAGAAATAAGAGCAACATTGCTACACCAAAGAAGTGCAGGTCTCCCAGACTTGATCCTAGAAAAATTTTTAATACGGTGTATTAATAAGTATGGAAAAGCAAGAATTTCAAAATGCAAAGGAAAAGCTTGGAAAAACATGACCTAGCCATAAGCGGATGGTTCTCTTTTCACTTGATTGTGCTGACCAAGAATAGTTATATCGTGTGCATTATAAGGGACTGATTACATGAGCCAGGCTGGGCCGGTTTGCTGTTTGCAAAGATCAACTTTGGCTGAGCCGAGACCCGGTTAGATCCCTGAGTATCGTGATGCCGATATCCAGTCTAACCGGGCTGAGATTGTAATCATGCTCAGTTACCAGGCCAGCTTGGAGAACCAAACCAGCAAAACAACAGCAGGTAACACACAATCTGTCGGCAAACATATGGTGGCTCCGGTCAGGGCTGGCTGTCTTCATGTTTTAATTATCGCGATAAAAAGTTAGTAACATCGGCAAACTTGGCCATCCCGTTTTAGGCAATCAGCCACTGACTCGATGAGAAATGCGTAAAGCATGTACTGTATCTGACGTAAGTATGCTTACCATTCAAATGCCTCCAGCAGGCAAACAACTGGGAAGTTAATGACATGCGCAGTGAGGACCAAGTGCAGTTTAGAAGCTCACTGGTCCAATGTGACAAAATAGACAGAGCAGTGGACACTGTAATCAAAAGACATAATTATCAATGAAATAAAGAACTTATGTTTATTTGTTGCTCTTCATAACTCGGTCTTACATAGCTTCCTCCACAGGAACAAACATTGACTGTACAGTGTAATTAAAAATAGACCCTACGCATGAATTATTTCTAAGTATTATAAATATATATTTTTAGCCAGGCAATGATCCTTTATACGCCTAGTCTTCTAAAAACGATAGACTCGTATTTAAGGATTTTGGTAATTTTTATCAGTCTAAACAGGGTATTATAGATAATGATTTTATTCGTACATTTATGTACACTTCGTATTCCGGCTAGGGATACATTAATTTATTTTGAACTTTAATTTGTAAATGAAATTATAACTCGATTGAATGTAAATACTCACATTTATGCGCGCATAGAAGGGGTGTGGCTCGTATAATGTAGCGTATACCCCACTGTACATTCAGTAAAAACTTCCGCAAGGGGGTGGGCTCATTCTCTTCTATCAGCTCTGCCATAACACCTGCCAACCTGAGAAAGAACAAGGTGACTAAAGGTTTTATTTTAAACACTGTACCAAACATCATCAGCACGATTATTATTCTAGCTCTCAATAGTGATTCATTTGTTTTGCTTTGTTTTGTCTAACCAAATAATCACCTCATAGGTTATCCTTTTTTCCCTATTAATTTTGTAGTAGTAAGATACTGCGATAGGATCATACAGTTAAGCTACTTTGACGTAATAGTTTAACATAAGAGACGAAAGCCAGAAAGAAAACGCAGCATTAAGAAACGAACGTTATCACTTAGGTGATTTTAATTCATGATACGGGAAAGACCCTGAACGGTTTCTTTTGTTACGCGGGGCGCAATGCGCTTTCCTCACATAGGATTGTTTTCATTTTCACACAGAGAATGCATAAGCCTACGTAGTAAACCTAGGTTGTTTCCGAAATAAACGGGCGTTTTTTTTGTGTGTGTTAAAAGATTCCGACCAATCATAAGAGTTGCAAACAACAGCCAAGAAAAGTTTACAGTTTTACATGCTCCTCACGTAGGATTTCTGTGTTACTTGGACGAGATTTTGTTATAAGGAAGTTGGTTAGAAAACAAGGGATTAATATACATGCTGCTTGAGAAAATCTGATGTTTAAACCAATGAGAAGTGTAGTAGAGACAATAGTACAGTAGTACCTTTTTACATTCCGACGTATTCATTGTGGTTGGTTCTTTCCTTTTCATCTGGACCTTTACTTAATCACTTTGCGTTAACACTTACGTTATCTCCTAGTAGTAGTTAAATACTGGGATGAGATGATACGGTTCTAAAAGCTATGTTGGCATAATACCTTGACATCAGCCTTGTATCAAATGCATTTTCAGGGAACGTTATGGCATGTAATTTGGACATACTTTCTGCAGAAAGCCAAGAGAACCTTTGCGCTTTTAAAAGTATTTCACCGTTGTTACTTTAAGAATACTACAATGGCGGACAGTCGAGGACTAATTGATCCAAAATTTTATGTTTCAAACACTTAAGTTATTTAGGGACACTTTGAGACTTCAGATATGAAATCGGCTTCGTAAAAATGATAGAGCAAAGATTTTTGTCTTACCTTCCAGCAAACTCTACCCCAAGTCTTGGGTCTTTACTGTTATTAAACCCCTGTACTAATAGGCGGGCAAAAACACGACGTTGCCTGGAATACAAAAGATAGCATTAAAACTTTTCTGTCAAGGAAACACGTTGAGATATACTCTTCAAGAAATTCATCAGCCTAGTGAAGTTGATAAGTCGATTTAAATGTTCTTAAAACATAGCCAGTCTTAACGTCTTAATGATGCTGACAGTTTCGATGACTGTCAGCCATCTTTATCAAAACTTGAGAAAAACATTAAAAGTGTCAGAAGCCTTAAATAGGCTTCTGAAGCTTCTTAAATAGGCTTCTGAAGATGTTGAGATATAACTACCCCAGCAATATGTTTGATTATTCCCAAGGTGACGCCTATAGCGACCGGTGGGGTAAAATATTGGGTTAAAAGGTATGACAAGAAGACCAGACCGACTGGTATCTTACTTTTATATGCCCTGCTTTACTGACAGCAACTTTAAAAGTGGGAAAAGTATATTTTTAAAAACAACTTAAACAATACTTAAACATATGTATTAATTAACTGACTTCCTTACTGATTGATTGCTGCTTGACTGACTGATTAATTAATCGACTAATTGATAAACTGACTGGCTGACTCATTTCTTTATCTGATTATTTATTTATTCATTTATCATTTGACTGCCTGAATGATTTTGATTAACTGATTCTTTGCTTGAGCGAAGAACGTGGAAAATTTGCATTCTGGTGTTCATTTCTTCCCTGATTCCATTCAATATTATTTCATTCAGTATTAGTTGGTCATCTTATGATAAATTTCATTGATCATGTTCAAATGTTATAAAGTAATGTAAGTGCTATTATTAGTGTGATCATCATCATCATCATTATCATCATCATCATTATTATTTTTACTTATTTATTCATTTGCTAGTTTTTTGCTCTTTATGTTATCGACAAAGTGTCTTTAAATATTCGAAGGGCGTGGGGGCGTTGAATATTATTGCTTGTCATTAACGCCTCCTAGATTTCAAATATTACGTATTTTGATGGGTTGTCTTATTGAAAGTTGTTTCAGTTTTAATACAAGAGAATAAGTTAATTTCCGTTTAAAAATTAATAAGGTGTGCAAGCTGTAAATGAAGGTTAATGGATTAAAAAGTACGAACAAGACTGACTTATAAGAGAGGTCCTGATTATGTGCATTTTCTACCCAACATAACAATCAGTTCCTTCCTTTTTATTTGCTTTCTCTTAATTGAATAAGTCAAAATGTTTGGGTTTTTATAGAAAATCGGACGGTATTGTGAAAGCCAGTTTATTGGCATAGTCACCTATTTTAATATGAAGAAAGTTTCCTTTAATTGCAGTTACCCTCTTTGCGCTCTGGTTTTTTAATCAATCTTATTTGCCTGGTACTGAGAAACCTTGTGTATGTCAAACGATATATCACCAGTTTGAACAAAGCAATGAAAATTTTAATTCGCTGCGGCGCTAATTTACATGCCCTACTTTTGGTTGCACTACCACGAAAAAAATATTTTAACAAGAAAAAAACAAATTGAGAACTAAGAAACAAATTAAATGACTCGTGGTTTCGGGGAATCGCATGATGTTGAGATGTGTAACCTGTATAATTCAGAGAATTAAACATTTTGGTATTGCCATCAAACTGTGCTGCGTCTGTTGTCGACCCATATTTCAGTCAACAGCAACGAAAGATTAGATCGCTTTTGCAGCTGACAGGGTACGTTCTTTGGGGATATTTGTGCTATTAGGTACTACTAAAATGATGTTTAGATTTGATATCGCTGTAAAACTTTTAAAGAACAGTTGATAACTTGACACAAACCTGAAAATGTTTTCGCAGAAATAATAAGTTTCGCCAAGACATAGTGTGAGTATTCTCATTTTGGTTTAATTTGCAGAAATATCGTTTGTTTTTTTTAATTATCCCAATCAATTAAGCTGGCATATGTTGTGCGGAAATATAAATACCGACTTACTGGCAACCACCCCCAAATTGAAAAGATCGAAACAAGGTCCTGCTTTCTTCCTCTAAGATGAGTTAGGGTTAGTCCTCTAATATCTCCTAAAAGGTATTATTAATCTTAATGGTTTTGTTAAAAAAAGTTCAGTAAAAATTGGATAGTGTTTCTTATTTATTGACAGAGATATTTCAGTTTCAAGTAAAAAGTGTTTTTAAAACCTTGCCTTATTTAATGAAGAGCAAAGTGAGCACTAACAGTATAAACAAAACAAAGGTAATTATTTTCAGCGCAGTTTAACATTTAATACCTATTCCTCAAAATTCGTGTCAAAAAAAGCGATCTTTAAACAACATTTTAAGTGGTTTCTTGACAACTTAGCAATTCTGAACCGTTCAATTAGAGACAATGTCCAAAATTCGAGTAATTTGACGGTTCTTTGTTCAAAACGCATGCCAACCGACAATAAAGTATAAAATTGTCAAAAACTACCGGAAATTGAATCAGTAGAGTTTAAGTACGATATGAACATACTGCCTCTGCTCCGAAGTTCCACATTTAAATGCTGTCGAACTTTTTTTTGTTGTTTTTTAATACCGTATTTTTTTTTTTGGAATGATTTTTTTAACTGCTAGCCTAAAAGCCACTACTGCAACCGTAGACTTACGAAATCTTTAAGTGTATAATGGGGTATGTAGAATGACAAAAACTCAGATACAAAAAGGCACCGAGAGAGCAAAATACTAATAGACTTAGTCCATATGGTTTTAATATTGCACAGGCATCAAAAGTTTTTTAAAAGTTGAATTTGCCGCAAGCACTTATCCGGGGAATTAAAATACATTTGAACGAACGACTTACCCTCCGATTGTACAACAAAGTATGCATCAAACCGAACCAGTCCCTTGTGATTGTCATAAATACAGACGCCTTTTGCATCTAATGATTCCCTTGAGACCTTTAAAGTTCTAACCTTATGTATCTCACCTGAAAATATAAATTATGTGACGAGATGTAGCCATGGCCCGATGGATCCAAGGGTTATCTCCTGTAGTCGATGAAAACTCTGCTGGCAGTGGAACAAGGGGATCCCAGCGAAAAGCGCGAAATTCATTGCCAGCCCTAGGAGCGTTCTCAGTTTCCTCATTATAAAAACTTGTTGGTAACGGATCCTTGGATTTTTCGTGCCAATATTCGGTGAAATACTTGCTAGCCAGCGACTCCCTCTCGAACAGTTTATAATGAGTCGCAATCTTTTTCACGTAGCGGTCCTTTTCTTCTATATTCGCAGTACTCAACCAAAATGCATGACCGCACTGTAACCCGTCAAATCGCCTGAAATTTTCGTCTCTCGACTTAAAAAATTGCGAGCACTCAGTCTTGTTATTTGACCAGCGCCGAGCTTTAAGCTGCAATCCTTGACCTAGAGGAAAATACATAGTAGACAGAAAAATATCAGCCAACGTCGGTGCGCGGACATCTACGAAAATAATCATCGCTGACATGGTGAGTGTTACTGCCAGCGAAACACACACTATCACCAGTCGTAAACTTGGCAGAGGCCATGAAGATGTAGTTGACGGCTTCGCTTTAGGGGTAGAAGTTGACCCGATGCTACTCTTCTTGGCAATCATTTCTTTTTGCTATTTGATGCAAGTTCATTAAAGGTCTGCTTCGCTCCTTTAACAAAACAGTCTTCTATGCTCTTTAGAATCAATAGTTGACAGAATGTTCGAACGATGAATGAATGGTGACTCACATGCGAGGAAAAAAATACAAGTATTTCTTGGCAGGTCGTAAGAAAACTATTTTTCGTAAATGTATTTCAGTTTTAACGATAAAAGATATTTTTCCGGCACGTCCGATGAAGGTTGCCGGAATCAACTCCGACGCCTCGAACAAGTGGTTTTCTCGGCGATTTCAGTCCGCTTTCTATTTTACTTTTGTTCCATATTTTCATGAACGTGCATAAATTAGTCAGGCATTAATGCTGCATATCATTGTCTTGAAAAACCGGCGACTACGATTGGCTGAAAGGGTGTAATAATCAGAGTATAAACAATACCCGCTCAATAAATGTGCCTTGGAGCGACAGCACAAAGAAACCAATTTATACGCTCACAACAGCTGTTTAGCGAATAAATAATTTATAAACACTCACACTAAGGGAAAATACTTGTTACTTGAGCCAGATGACTACAAACGATTCTTTTATTAATTCGCTCTGCTGTTTACAATTCGCAGGTAATAAATTTCTTCGGAACGGATTTTTCTCTCTGAATTCAGAAATTTCAGCAAACTACAAAATAAGAGAATTTTGAAACTCAGGAATGAACTGAAGAAGGATACTAAGTAGAGTTTCAAAAGAGTGCATGTCACAAAAATAAGGAAGAAAGTCCGTAGTGTGGCATAAACCAGGCAAAGTTTGAAATTATACATCAAATTTAAATTTTCTATCTAACAACAGGAACTCTAGGAAATAAGTAAATATTTATCGAAAATTAGTAATTTAACATTAGGTTAAAATATGAACTTTCTAAAACAGCTTTAAACATAAAACAAGACTTTGTAATTCGGTTGCAGTTCTTTTTTCCTTTTTTTTTCAGAGAGCTGCGCTGGATGACAAACAAACAATGTAGAGAATAATACGGACAATGCCTAGCAAGCACCTGCTGTTCCTAGAATTCAACAGTACAACGCCAATGCAGCGGAAATAATGCGCTGCGCTTTTTAATGTCAGTCACTCAGATATACATGAATGTATTAATGACAGAGTCATCAAATAAATGAATACAGAAGGAGTTTCAATGCAAAGATGCCAAAGCCAGACGTCACATGTATATAATAAAGATTTCTTAAAAAACTCACTTTAGGACATCAAAAATCACCCTTTCAGCGGCATCATAGTTTAAAGCTACTTTCGAAGAACTTGGGTCTCTGAAGCGGGATTTTTAAAAGAAAGCATCATGAACTACACTAACTGAGCGTAAAAAATTCGAACTGATTCGTGTATGTTGACATATGCTCTTTGTAGCCTGAATTTCAAACACTAATTCGAGTCGATTACTACATCTGAATCGACCGACCGTTAATGCCGTCCAGTGACGTCACTACCCGAAAACCGGGTAGTGATTTTGATTGGTTGATTGTCCAAATTTTAGCGGGACTGTCGTTTGACATTCAGCGGATAGCATACTTGGGTCGGAGTTTAAAAATTTCGACAATCTTTATCGTGAACAGCAAAATTGCCCTCGTCTTCGAAACTATGACTTGTTAGATGAACAATACGAATAAAGAATCATGGCAAGGAGTTGGTAGGTTTTTCATCTAGAGCCAGTTTGTGAATTCGGCATTTGTTTATCCGAAGCATCAGTGATCGATTTTTTGTGAGATTTATAATTCGAACTTCCTGTCGTTTCCACCGTCTAGTTTAATTGAAATGTATGGAAATCGATATAGAGAATTTGTATATGGAGATTTGCGCTATGAAACAGTTAACAACAACATACGTACTCGTAGGTGCTACCTGTCTTAAAAAAAAAATAGATTGATTAACTTATCATGGAATGAAAGCCATCTCATCGAACTCTTCATTTGCATCCTTTCGAAATGTCGATGTGCAGCAATTCGGGTAGACTACGAGTAGTCCCTCATTTTCTCTAAAGGGATAGTAAAGCAAGCAAAATGCGAGCGCGCTTGAAAATCACCCCACGTGAGGAAGGCGAGATACGGTGGGGAGAGAGAAAAATAAGGGACTACAGACAAAGCCCAAGCTTTTGACCCTTCACGGCCGACTGATTTTGGTGTGTGAAGTTCGTATCGCCTTTCAAATCAGTTACGCGCATCCAATGAGATCCCCTCTCTCATTGAACTGTCATTGCTCTTCAAGTTGTCAGCGGTAGACCTCACGTCATCGATCTTGACTAAAACACCATAGAGTTACATATGGTTAAAATCCGAGTAACGCGCAGATACATACAGGTACACACGAATACATCTAACTGAAGTGCTGTTAAACATCGGTAAGTAAAGATCGATCGATAAGTACACTGATATCTTAAGGGAAGTTACTTTTTCGGGTAGGAAGAAACACAAATTAAAAACCGGGGGGTGCTCCCTTATACAAGCCATATAAGTATGTGCCGCCCCAAAGGGTAGGGTTTTTACGCCGTTTTGGTCTGAAAACGGGTATACCGTCTTTGCCTATTTTGGTCTGAAATCGGGTATGGTTCTCGAATGTATTTATCATTTCACTCCAAGAGATGAGGAAAAAAGAAAGAGAAATATGCGAATTCGAAAGTACTTTAACAAATGTTTTTTGTTGCTGTTCTAATCAAAGTAATGACATGGTAATGATGACATAATATCTTAGAGGCTAGGTCTAAAAACGGGTGTAAAAAATGACATTTTTTGGTCTGAAACAGCACCAGTATTTGGAGAACCAGGCGGCACACCCCCCACTAATAATTCTCAGGAGTACCCCCCGGAATTCAAAACAACAAATTTACCATTTGTCAACCGTGTGGTATTCTTCGATGACAAGTACAGAAATGTTCCGAGCGGGGTTCCGCTGCCTTCAGGATCTCTGCATTAGCAGTCTTCAGCTGAAGCGAGAATCATTTGAACCTTCCCATTCGAGATCCTTACTGCTTGGTGTCCAGAGAACCGGTCCCATGGGCCCAAGGCCGTTCATTTCTCTTACCTGCTCTTCCACAATGCTGTTGAGTGGAGAAATAACGAAGACGCTAGCACTCGAGGATGTTTGCGCCATGCTAAACACTTCATAAATCAAACTTCAAGTTCCCAAATCCGGTTGGAATTATCGCAAGTATACATCTTTCCCAGCCAACAGAGCCCCGGTGGGGGGAGGTACTCCCATACTTTGCCTATACGGGTATGTGCCGCCCAACGGGGTCGTGATTTTGAAGCTCCTGATTTAGAACTGGGTATCCACTTCAGAGGCGTTTTCTAGAACGGGGTATAATATTTAGGCCTTTCCCGATTGCGCTCGTAAAATCCTAAAAAAGTGCTGGCAAAAATGGCTAAAAAGTGCTCAAAAAGTGCTCAAAATCTCAAAATAGTGCTCAAAAAGTGCTAAAAGTTGTGAACAGTTACCTCTAAGCTTTTCGTAAATATGTCAATTTTTACTGAAGTAATTAACAATCTATTTTGCGTAGTGTTAATCGACAGGTTGTTACGAAAGGTTGATAGAATATAGAACAATATTTTTAAAGAACTAAAGATCAGCCAATCAGAAACTTTTGTACTCACGCTCAGTGAGGATAAGTCCACGTGCCTTTCCATGACAACGGTCTTTTATTCTTGACAACATCATTAGTTCTTCAAATTTATGACCTGGAACACGATTCTCGTTGCGAGCGACACACAGTTTTTGCTTTAAAATGTTTTAGAAGACATATGTTGCTCGAAATTTGCTCGAAATGTGAAATATTGCTCAAATGTTGCCCAAAGTGCGAAAAAGTGCTTAAGGGTGCTCAAAATGCAAAATAGTGCTCCAAACTCAAAAAGGTGCTCAAAAGGTGCTCAGCGCAATCGGGAAAGGCCTAATAATATATCGAAGGCACGAAAGCTCCAGTTTTGTAAGCAGCCATTTGAAATTATTTATTTAATTGTTCCTGATTATGAAGAAGCATTTATTTGATGTATAAGTCGAACAAATAAAGAAATATCTCTAAAAAAAAAACGGGGCTATTTCAATTTACAAACTCTGACGAACGGAATATAAAAAATTGGCCATTTCTAGAACGAGGTATCAATTTTAGGGGGAATGTTTTTTAGAACGGGGTGCCAATTTGGAGTCCCGAGCGGCACATTCCCACCCAAAAAATACCCAAAGGCCCCACGGGAACAAAGCCTTCACCGCTTGAGTCTGTTCTGGTTTCAGCGACGTTGTGTTTGGAATTTTTTTCCAGACATCCCTGAGGTTTGTCAGCCATTGACAGAGATTGTGATCATGTCGAGTGTTGATAGCGGCTGCTGCGTTTTTGACAGATGTTGACAGATTAAAAAAGTCAAAAGCTTGAGGTTTGTCTGTAGTCCCTCATTTTTCTCTCTCCCGGCCGCGTCATTTGGAGGTTACGATTCCGATCTCTTAACAAGGCTGAACTTAATTTTTGCAAGCGAACATTTTTAGTCCAAAATGTAGAGCGAATAATAATTCAAAAAGAGTAGTACAAATGTAATTGCTTCTTTTAACCCAACCAACCAAGCGAACGATTAATTTCGGTTTGCGGTGTGAAACTTTTTTGGCTAAAGACAGTTTAAGAGCGGAAAATAAACGAAATGCAGGGCTTGCGTTTGCAGTTTCATTCGCTCCCTGTTTCAGCTGACACAAGGGAATTATAAGGTGTCTGTATCTGATTGAAGGAGAATATGTGTCACAAGCCGAGGATATAACAAACTAATTTTTGTGCTTTAGAAAAAAAAAGAGAGAAGGAGGGTATAAAAAGGCACAAGGAAAAAAAATGATTTGATCAGAAAAAGGCAAATTTCCACGCGAAAAAAATAAAAATTTACTGCGATGCGTCAGCTGCTTTAAAAATTTCATTGAGCAACAATAACCAGCGCCCGGAGTTAATCTCGTTCCCAGGGCTTTTTTTTACAGTACTCGGGCGAGCAGGCGAGCATAAGAACAAGAAAAAGTCTTGTGTGAAGTTAAAACGAACGCTGTTAATGATCTGTTGACTCGCACTATTCCAAGCGCAAGCACAAAAACAACAAACCACTTTAACGTTTCTATCCTTTGGAATGGTTAACTTGGCTAACGATGTCTTAGAGCTTTTCCCTGCTAGATAGGACTTTATACAAAAAGAAGGATAAAGTGACGACGTGCCGTGAAGGTAAGTTTTTTTAAACAATTTTAATATGCCACGCTGTCACTTTAAAAACCTTAGCTTTGCTATTTAAATTGTCTTTCGCAACTTTGCTGTCTTAAAATTTTCACCAGTGAAAGACATGAAACCAAGTGCTAATTCCTCTGTCTGTTTGTTGTCGAGATGACAAGAAAAAGCGCTCTTTCACCGCTAACGTCATCCCTCAGTGCTCGAACTTACGCTTGCGTTAAGGCCGTTTTCATAAACTTCCGTAGCTTTTTTTCATTCATGAAAGCAAAAAGTACTGAAATAAATCAACTATCTTTAACTGAGGGAATCTCTGAATGTATTTATTTGCAATTAAGAAGGTTCCTTGGGAATTTTCACGTTAACGTCCTGGGCCCCTTATTGTTTCTGATAGATATTTATGACCTTTCCTACACAATTCAAAAGACTGTTGTAAACATATTGCAGTAGAAACCTTTATATTAGTGAACAAGAATGACTACGAGAGCGAGATTTGACTTAAAGTTTTTTCGCGTGTTCTCAAAAAATAGACAGTAAACCCTGAACAGACGCGCGGCAACATGGAATCTATTTCTTCATTTCTGGTCCACAGATTAAAAGAGTTACAATATAGCAAACCAGGGTGTCTATGATGAACTCCAGTCGAACTTGGACAGATTACAGAGATGGTCAGACATCAACAAAATGGATAATGGATTCATCCATTACCAAAAATGATTCTTAATAAAGCAAAGACTAGTCTCCCATGCATAATCAGCATAATCTCTTCTGGCTTCGAAGCGGCCCTAAGAACGGCTGCGTGGGAGGCTAAGCAAAGCCCAAAGCAAAGCTCATTACCGGTAAATGGCTTGATGAAAGACTGGCACACCAGCAGTTGCAAATTAAATTCAATGACACCGAACATGAAAGTAGATTAAAACAACTGTTATCAAACTGTTAGGAGTCCAATACAAGCTGTTCTTCAATTACCTTTATTGTTAGAATCGATAAACTGTGCAGAAAGTTCTCTTTGCCTTAGCGCATCGCTGTGCCGAGTAACATTAAGAGATTTCTGCCCTTTAAATAGCGGATAGAATATGATATCACGATGATCAAGCAAGCAATGCTCCAGTACTGCGCATTATAGTTGTCATGTACTGTTTTTTGATTCAGACACAGAAATGAGCTGTGCGCCTGATGCCGACGGGCAAGCAGACAGCGCCGAACATTTAAAGAATTTAATCTGAGTTTCATTTCACATCGAGGAGGAAGTACACATGTGTACCAATTTCAACAAAAATTTCCGTAAACCTTCTGTACTATATTAATGGTTTAGACGAGCGCGTGGGCCGGCAGCAACGCAGGCTACAACAAAAGGAGCTACAATCAGAGCCCATCCTACATGAAGGAACGTTAGCTAGTGAGTCATGACATTAAATTAATGATAAAACACATCGATCCTTAACTTTCTCTGCCCTCATTTAAAGACATAAAGCTAAGGGGGAGGATCTTTTTGCGTAAAAGCTGAAAGACTTTGAAACTCGAGACCTGATTTTTGAAATAGAGTGGAAGTGTAAATAATTTTTAAAAGGATTCCTTGATTCTCATATATTGCATCTAGTTTTTAAAAAAGCGGTAAAATTTAATTTTTTTAAATGGCCTTATTGGAGTTTCTAAGCATCAGGATTTTAGGATGGTATTTTTTAACTATTTAATTAATTTTGAGGGCTAGACGTTTTAGCTTTTCAACTTGTTGTCGCCACCCTCTACAAATAAAGTTGATTCACTCAATTCTGTAATGAGGCTTCTTTGAGAAATTATGACAGACTTAAACAGACATGTACCGGTACTGTTAAACAAAACAGCAATTAAGGCAAACCCCGATATCTTTTAAACATTCTCTGATTGTTAGTGATATGAGGTGTGCATATCTGGGGAGACTAGACAAATTCAAGCATGTAACTACTTAGAATAATCCATTCAGGGGTACATCTGAAGGTTCACCAACTGTCTTTAATCTCGGTCTTAAATAGTATTATCAACTTAATCGACTTTACTCCTTTTAAAGTGACAGGTTCCAGTGGCATGAAATCAGGCTAGAGCTAATGAATTTCAACCCACGATTAGATTTACTCTACGATAAGTATCTTTTTCCCCGTCATTTTGGATTATCATTAATGAGTCTCTGATTAATTTGCCAATAATATTTCATAGTTTAGCTTAGATATCAAGATTGTATTTATAATCTACCTATCTTTCGCACAACGCCGACCTTGTACTTTGTGGAAAGAAGAGATCGTTATTCAAAGTACTTCTAAGGGAGACATTTGGTTCTTTATTTTTGTTCTTAATATTGCCAAAGCATATGTTCATAATTGTACAAATTCCAGTACTTTACCTCTCAGCTTCACGTAATATCCTGTTTTTCATCCGGCCATCCAAGAGTATCAAAACAGTTAATTTTCTAACCAATATAACAGTCAAAAACTACCGGAACGTGGGCAGTTAACCCAATCTCATTTGATCGATGAACGCAGCTTATTTTTACGTTTAACACCAGCTTTATATAAAAAAAATACTAAAAATTCTAATTGAAAGATAGGACGAGAAAAGAAATAGTGTAAGAAAGAATTAAGGCTGAAGATCAGTAGAGTTGAAAGTTTGACAGCCAGCGCTTACGTAAAGATAAATGCAATAAGATCAAAAGAAGATCATTAGATGAACTTAATTGAATTGCTTTTTTCTTTCTTTTTAATGTTTATCCTTTACCCCAGTATAATACATACTACGTGACATAATTCTCATAAGTTGTATGCACAAAATAAAGCAAAGCAAGCAAACCACAGAAAGCAACCAAATAGCGGGAGTGCCATGTTTTTATTTTTTGTTTGGAATGTATGACGTAAACGGAAGTAAACTGTATTATATTAAATCATGCATTATACCAAGGCTTTTCTTAGGAACTCATCAGTGATTAGTGCAGCTCAGTGAGACAGAGCGAAGCGGACTGTGAAAACGGCAGAACAACATTTTTCAGTCACAGACATCAAAAAAAGGTAACTGATCCTTTGACTCTTTCCTATGTTAAAGTGAAATTTAATACCGACAGTGACGGGAAAGCAGGGGAATTAAGAAAAATGATGGCACCCCCTACAACGTTTTTTATTAGCTTGTACAGAGTGGGTAGTACAAGAAGGAAAAAAACTATCTGGTATTATTTTTTTATTATTTTTCACAATAATCCAATGCAATGAAAACCAAAATAGTTCGACATAATAAGAAAGATCAAGCAAGATGTAATCCAGTGTTAATCCTTGCTAACAAAGTGCAGAAATTCTAAAAATAGGTCAGAAAGGTAACTTGAAACGAGGATTTCAAAAATCTAAACAAATTAAAAGTTTAGAGTTCAAGTGAAGTCATTCAGTTAATTAGTTTTGGCCTCAACGAAACGATTACAGAACAAACTGCTGACTTGAGGGCAAACCTTCGAGATAGAATCCCTTCACCCGTAATAACGTATCAACAGGAAATTTGATCGTTTATATGACGTCATGTTTTACTCAGGTGACATGGTGGTTTCCCGTTAGAAGCCCCATCCACAGCATGTGCTCATTCACTTAAATTGTCAAAATAGTTTGAATAAACAAATATGAACTTCTGGGCAAAATACTTCTCATATTTGAAGATTGGTGACGGAAATATCGTGTTGTATACAGGATATTTTTTGTTCTTAGCAAAGAAACAAAACCTCGAAAGGCTTCCTGTCTCCAAACCCAGTAAATTATAAACCAGATGATATTAGTGTGTTTTTCAAGTAATAAAAATGGTATTGATTGGCCCATTGGGTCTTTAAAGCAACGCAGCGGCAAGTTCGGGCCAGTTATACCAAGTGAAAGGAGCCGGTGTTTGAAACCTTTGAACTTCGCCCTTTGAACCCTGGAGCTTAAAAAAAAAAACAGTATCTACTGTATTCAAGTATAGAAATAAAGGTGAGAATGTCGAGAAAATTTTAAAAATATCATTTGCACAAAATAAGTACCCAGCTAGTCCAGAATCCTGTTTTCATAATTTTTTTCGACTTTTTAGATTGGTGCAATATTGACCACAGAAGTCTTAAATAGGCTTTTGACCACAAAAGTGTTAAACAAGCAACTTTTTCCTAGATTTTTTAAAACAGAACAAAACAGTCGTGGTTTCCGCAATTACTCTTTCGTTGAGTGAGACCGGTTTTGTCAGTTTCATGACGACCATATCAATTATTTAATCTGACCTAAGAGTAGCAAAGATATTTCATAGTTCAGCAATTCCATTTTGGCTAAAATTAATTCTTGGATACGCTGATTAGTCTGCTACACAGCCGTTTTTAGAGTCGTCACGCAATGCTCCTCCCCACTAACTTGTGACATTGGATTGAAGTTTTTAAAATGCAGTTCAAAGTTTAATTGATGTTACCATGACACAATAAACAAAAAACTTTGAAATCAGTTAAAGACACCTTTTGTGCGATCTAGACCTGCTGTTATCCAACATTGGAAGCTTTAAGCATGGTGTTTGGCACGAGACCTCCGTGAGAATAAAAAACATTCTGTATGTTTGAATTTATAACTATCATACTGATCAGACAGGCACACTCTGTGTTGTCAATATTGCACCCATTTCAGAAAAAAATTGGTCCTTTCTCTTTATCGTGAGAGAATAATCAGGGGCACCCAACGAGAATATAGTTCAAAACCACTTAAACATAGCATTGTTAAACGTATTTTAGTATTTAAACGGTAGATATAGGCATTTTTATCCCCTAAAAATTTTTCATTTGTTCAGATTTCCTAGCTGAAAGTCTAGTGATCCGAAAATTATAGAGATCAAAACTTACTTTTTCGAAAATTTCAGCTAGAAAAAAGGATCCAGAAAATTCTAGGTGACCTTTTTAGGGTAAAAATCGGTTAAATGTCTTCAAATGGGCAATTATACCATTTTTTAGATGTTCGGAAATCGTAGGAGAGGCAGGCAAGCAAAAAAAGTTCCGGAAATTCTAGATCTCAAATCGTCTTCCGAAGAGATATTTTCCGAAAATTGACGTAGGGTGCCCCTAAATAATCGTGGCCTCTAAACCCACGTTTAAATATGGAGAAGAAAGTTTTGTTGGGTGGAGTATCGGGTAAATACAGGGCCAACGAAGACCAAAGAAGAATTATATTTCCATAAAAATGTTGTAGCTGAAATTGATTCTAGGATCTAACTCCTTTTGATATGGTAGAGATGCTGTCAGGATACCAGACTAGGCTTCTATGACAAACCACAGTATTTCTTGTCATCTACTTGGTTGAATTTGCTTTTCAGCGCTGTTACGTTTCTATCAAGTATCATGGTTTTTACACTGATCAGTGATAAGATACAAAATGGAAATCAATATTGTTGCTATTATTTTTACAGAGCTTATCAAGTTCTCCATAACGGCCTCATAAATTAAGCAATTCCTCTTTTACGTATTTTTAGTAAAAAGAATTGAAATTCAAATTAGAATACTTTTTCAGATTTTAGGCTTAAGTTTCAATTTCTTACTTAAGCTTTTTAAATTTGTAACTGAAATATGACGTTACAAATTGATCCAAATTTTTGATTTATTATCACTGGATGACGGTAGCTTAAAAACAGTGAATGTGAATAAGGTAAACTTATAACTGATGAATGAGACTTCAATAAACCTACAACCTTTTTTAAATACCCCCATAACTACCAAAGCTCATAGCTCATCAGATCTACTGTATCCTAAATTGGTTAAAGGTTTTTTTTTTTACTTTAATGGTCGTTAAATCTTAGAAAGTCTTCAATCATTGCTCGACTCTCTTGTTGCTCGAAGAATACGCAGCTATACACGGACTCGCTGCCAAAGGTAAGTGATTTAAAAAATTTTTCGCCAACTCTCGGTTTTGTTCGTTTGATCTTCGGGTGACGTCGGGGTTCGGTTGTCGTAAGTTACGTTTCCGCCACACAAATTGACGCAGAATGATTTGTTGCAAACTTCTGAACGATTAATTAAAAAAGCTGCCAAAAAACTAATATGTCATTACCCACTTAAGAGTGCATATCAATGCGATATGAAACAAAGCAATCAAACCGAAAATAGCGGAGTTGAAAATTCATGACGTCAAGACTGACGAAATAACCACCTACGTGTATTATCAAGACTCCTCGTGAGAAACATAAAGTGACGATTCCCGCGATGTGCTTGTCATAATAGTTTTACTTCACAGAGAGCAAAACAGAGAATTGTTTTCTTTTCCAAGGGCTAGGGAATATATGCATCTATTTATTCAGAATAATTGAAAAGGTATGTACAGAAATTCATTAGGCCGTGAAAGCTAGTTAAAATTCACATTATATCGTTTAAACAAAAATATTTAGAGACGGTGTATGGCTTTTCAAAATTGCGTGGCGTTATAACACTGTCCTGGCATATCTCAACAGTGTGTTTCTCAGGCGTTGTCGCGTGCATGAGGGTAAACGTTAAACAAAGTTAAACTCAGTATCCAGAATCTGTCATTTCACGGGTGACGGCAAAACAGGTTTGTTAATGTTAGCTACTTTTATCACTACGTTAAAAGTTGAAGGTTAGTTGCCACTGCGGGTTTTGGTTTATATGTATCATGTAAGTGGTAGCATGCGCCATTTTTTCCATGGTGTTTTATCTAAGGAAAAAACTACTCAATCAAACGTTCAGTGAAACTTACAGACTGTGAGTCAATTTAGCTTTTGGCTCGTTACCTCGATACAAAAAAGAACTTAAAATACTATGTTATTTATATTAGATTAACTATTTAGATAAAATGCCTCGCACCTTAACACTTTAACACAGTCGGTGTTTGACTTTAGACAAGAGAATATCACCTATTCTGTAGGTTACGCGGGAGTATGGTGACAGAAACTAAATTGACACGCAAGAGTAAATTCACGTTGTACAAGTCATGCGACCGACTAGATGATATATTTGGGCGTGATTTCAGCCATTCCATTGCAGTTACCAATGGTTTATTTCCTCATATACCAAAATAACAGGTTCCTTTTGCAGTTCAATTTTTCGGTGTTCCGCAGCTTTAACGGTCTGCTCAGTTGTGCATGGCGCCGGTACTCACGGAACATTTAACTCACGCAATAGTCTTAGTTTGATGAGTCACTTAGACTTCCTGTGTGTCGGCTTTTTTCTTTAAGAAAGAATCTAAGTTTCAGACATCCCAGCAACGACTGACGAGTTTTGTGGTTCAAGTATTGAGGACAATCATCGTCAGTGGACTCAGTTTACACAACCTAAAAGCTTGATTAGTTTTAAAGTCTATGCATTAACTATTACATCGACGGGCATAAAAAAAAAACTCGAAGAACAGAAACCAACAAAAATTGATTTTATGATCGAAAAGATCTGAATTATTGAATAATGTTTTAGTTCTTTCATTGATTAAGCTACAACAAGATCATTGGAGGACCTAAGGCCTATAATTAAGGACAAAAAAGGGTACGGTTTAGTGGTCGTTTTTATTGAACTTTATTGTACCGGCGACGCTTTAATGATTTTGTTCACATGCAAAGACGCAAAAGTTTCAATATTTGGTGATTTTATAGTTTATGACTAGCCTGTGGAAAAAAAATTCTCTTCAAATCTCGGGAAGTAAACAATCTAGGACAGTGGCTTTTTAAAGTGCTCAACTCTATAAAACTTAAAGTATATAAACTTCCAAGGTTTAAGTATTAAAATGACGAAGGAATATTCTTGCAAGGAAAACCGCAACGGAAGTGTCTCTTCGCATGTTACAAAGTTGCCTTGGAAACTAAACTTCTTTCAGAAAGTTTATTGGTGAACATTACAAGAAGAAAGAACCGACAAACGTTCCTGAAACCGAAGGAGTTTTCAATAAGAAACTGTGGTTCCAAGCACGGTTGCTGCGCACAATAACTCGTGCACGTTCACGACCCGTTGAACTAATTTCTGTTTCTTATTTTGTTCCTTTCGATATTAAAAGCCATAAAATTGCGCAACATACTGCTGAAATTAATTCAGTTAAATATCAGCTTTTTGTGAGTTTTTTTCATGGCAGCCGTTTAACCTCATCAGAGGAATATGCTTTCTTTTTTGTCCCTTAAACAATACGGCTGAGTACTTACTGTACTAATTATAGTCAGTTCTGAGTGGGGTAAAACTACTTGCGTAAAACAAAGAAAATTATCATGTTTGCATAAAGTTTCTGTTTTATTCTGTTTAAAGACATGGATTTTCGTGGACTGAAATGTACTTTTCTCAATTCAGATTTTTGCCACGCCTTTAATGAAAAGGGTAAGTCATTCTTAGAAGGTAACCAATTTCCGCATCACATAGTGAGATTCAATACAAATTTATGACTGCTTCTGTCGCGAAAATCTTGATTCCTATCGGCAAAAATCGGAGAACCGCTTTCTAGTGCAAAAAAGAGTAAGTGCTGCAAATTGCATTACTTTCTACTGAAATACCAAGAAAAAGTTTGGGTCGGGTTTTTTTCTAATTCCACAGGTTCGCTGGCCCCAAAAGTGAGATTTTAGTACACACTTCGTTGAATTTGACATCGAGACCCATCTTGCATACGTCAGTATTTTTTTCCGCTACGATTTGCGACGGAGCGATATAGCACTCGGTCAGTTTTTAAGATATCCCAAGCCAAACGATGCAATCATGTAACCTATTATATTATATAATTATACAAAATTGATTCTTACGTAAGTTGATGAAATTCTTAAGTTAAATTTGATCATTCAAATAAGATGTAAGCTTACAACGTTTTTAATTATACTTCGCTTTAAAAAGAGGCTAATATTGAACTTTTACTAAAGGCACTTAAATATCAAGGATTCAAATGAATATCTAACATAACTTCAAGCGTTTTCTATTAATGGAGTATTTCTAATTTGTAATTAGTTATTACAAACCTTGTTTTGTTTTGTTCTTCTATAACTTTTCCTCTCAAAAGTTTTGAGCATTCCTGCTACCTAACATAAGACACTATTCTACCATTTTTTTGAAGGGAGATGCATGCTTAGGGTCGCTTGTTAAGTGTTTTGAGTTTTCACCAGCTGAGGAGTACTTTCGTTCCAAAAGTTTATTCAACTTAGCTCGACCAAGGGGTAACTTTCCCTGAAGAAAAAATAACTTTCACGGAAGGAAGATTCTGCTTTCGATTTCCTTGACTAAACCAAAGATGCAATAAGGAAACAAGTGTCAATTTGCAAACCATTCAGAACAAAACCAAACAGAAAGTTCACTCATAACAACACGCGATGAAGATTAAATCAAAGCGTTGCTTGACAGTAAAATCTTTCACGTAACTAGGAAAAAAGCTAATGAATGTACACTAAGCAAGTAACAACATACGCAAAATATGCCGATATGAACAAAATAAACGACAGGAAACAAATTCAGTCCATTGGAACATAAAGGACTAGAAGATCTTTTAATTCCTCTTTCGGTTGTGTAGTCGTGGATGATACCCCTATAAGAGAATTATTTTTTCAATGATATCGGAAGAAAATACACACTTAGTAAACGTAACAACTTTCAGACTTGCGAAGATTTCATGAGAGGGTAAAAACTACATTACTTAATTAAAAAAGGAGTTGCAAAGTTTTTACGATATACAATGGGCGTGATTTACCAAGTACTCAACACTCGAAGGTGTGGTAAGTGGATGCAAAGTACAAGTGTAGGTTGAAACGAATAGACGAAAGTACTTGATACTATAGTGTCATAAGGACTGAACATAAATACAAACCAGTGTATACACGCAAGGGTACAAAGTTTAATTTAGGTGCCTACCTCTGCTGATAAACTAAAACCTATGCCGTTGTTGATTCCTATTTTAAAGTAACATTTGCTTCGGTAATCAGCTTTAGTCCTACGTTAATTTTATTGATATAACTCTGGGAATAATTTTAATATTGAGGCTCAGTTTGTAGATTTGCTATATGGTTTGAGATTGTTTACAATGATTTGAGACTCAAAATAATGTCTCTGATACTTCATCACAGACCCGAATATTCTGCTTAGTAAGGGTTGATTGCGCAGTCGCACTTGTTCCTGTTTTACTCACACTATATTGTTTTGCACGATTATTCACTTGTTTTATCATTCGTCAAGTTCACCAATAAGAAAGCCGGTAAAGAACTGCCCACTTTTGAAATTTCTACTTGCATTCTGTTGACTATAATATGCAGTTTTCAGCCGAAGTGACGTACATACCTTGATGCTTATAATCGTTTTCAAAACAAAAACAGGTCAAAAAGCTAATCAGTTCCAGTGACCTACTTTATCAGTCATTTGCTATTGGAAGGTTGTTCCGACTGGATAGCAAGATCAATGAAGCCTAGTACATGTGAATGTGGGTGAACAGAGCAATAGACAAATCAATCAGCCGTAAATCGGGCTGGCAGAAGTTATAGGAAAACTCTCCGTGTCGAAATACACGAAATAGGTGGGTGGATAAGAATTTCGTTTCAGCTCAGTGCTGCGTCGTTGCTTATGCAGGCTTTTGTCGAAAATGCTTAGAAGCCAAGATTCCGCGTTGTTTGTAGATCAGATCAATGGGTCAATTCATCACCAAGTTTACTTTTTAAATAAGTTTGAGTGATCACTGAATAGTATCTCTGGCTTCTTATTGGCTAATTACAAGAGATTACCACTTCTAACCCTCCATTTTGTAATAGATTTTGCTACTTTCATTTGCATTGCGCGCATTGTAAAACAGACAGGTTAATAAGGGTTCTAGATACGTCGGTTGAGAGTGTTGTGAAGCCGCAAAAAAACACGATGACTTTGGCAAATGGTATGGACCTGTCAGCCGGTTATCTTTTATAACGATGATCGGAAGGTTTGTTGAGATACCATTGATACAGTTAGCACAGCATAATGCTCTATAGTAAAGTACTTGCAAACTGGATTAGGCGCGATTTATCAACATTTAATCTTTCTAATTGAGCTGCGAGCTAGCCAATCTTTGTCATAATTACATGATTAAGACTCCCCTCAATCCCAGTGAAATTTCGTTTTATCATCATTCGAGATTGATAAGAGGGTGGAGATATATACGGCAAAACATTCAAAGACGTTACTCCCGAACAAAAAGTTCCTAAGAGTGAGAGCGTGCGTGTGGCAAGGTTTTACACCGCTGGAGACCTGCATTCCAGGACTTAATCCTTCCATAACGGCACGATCCTAACTCTGCTGTAAACTGCGTTCAATTCCAAACTATTTAAGCATACTTCTTCAATGAACCTTCTCAAATTATTATGCTATACTTCTTTACTTTTCTACACCTTCAGAATTTGCCCGTACAAAAAAAGAAACGGTCACGCGCCAGTACTTTCATAGAAAATGAACATTTCTAAGGATAATTTCTCGCCATTTGTTCAATGACAGCTCCTTTTGTTCCATTGTCATTAAGGTATTTTTCAATCAATAGATCAGACCTGGATATTTAAGCAATTGTCACCGAGGTTATTATATTTTGCTTTTTTCTACCTGCTTCCGTCATAACAATTCAAACACATATTGGACTAACTAGGCCAAACCGGTCCAGTAGAGAGTCTAAACTAAACGACGCAACTTATACAATTTCTGTAAACACCGAGATACAAGCAAGCAGCTATAGTTATAGCTGAGGTGACTGATTAACTCGCAATGTTTTTTTCTACCGGTGTCGGTATTAAAGACAGTGGGTTCCAGTGCCCCTAAGCCTTTTTTTATTAACAGTGTTTGCTCTCTTTTAAGTAAACAGAGAAGAGAACAGCAGTTTTAGAGCACCAATGCCTTCAGCGATGGATAATCAGATGTCTTCACCCAAGTTTATAACTTGTCCAGACTGCGGAGAAAGATACGACAACGGGCAAAAACGAAGGCTTATCGATACTTGTGGACACCCGAGATGTTATTCTTGTCTGTTCGTGGACAAGCCTTGTCCTTTGTGCCAAAGTAAGTATTGTGTGTAAACAGTTTGAATCTAAACCGAGTTAATGCTTTTGTGAATAAACGGAAGATGGATTACTTTCAGTCAAGTTTAGTTTTCGAGACAAGTCCTCTTAAAAACCGCTAGACATGGAGCCTTGGAGACTATGGGCTGTACTTTGCTTTGTTTAAAGGTGTTATGTGTTATGTGCCATGTAATTGCTATAGTAGTTTGTAGGTGAAAGTAAAATAAGCTCAAACCTTTCGATGTACATTTTTATTACTGAAGCTGCCTCCACAGTTCACATAGGTGGAAGTGATAAGGTGCAGTCTGGAGCTAAATCAAGAGGGATATTACTTCAGTTCTCGTGCGTGGAACTGACACACATCGCTTAAGCTGATTCCATAAATATACATCGTTGACAATGTTCTATGTGACTTAGACTTCAGAATTAAGAATTTTAATACTTAAGCTTCCTACAAAATCAACTTCTCGTTTGTACAAAGAAACATACAGTCACAAAATGTGGACGAAACTCAAGAGACCATTAATGGTTCATCCTTGGGAACAAACCAGTCTCAGAAAACATGTGAATAAAAGGGCTAAAAGATTTTGTCACATGTTTCACATTCCAGATTTGTTATTTCGTCGTTAGCAGGCTTTGATATTGTTTTGTCTAACTCTTCTGTAAGAAAACATTGCCAGTATGACGAGAGCAATACATGCTTAGTGTTTTAACGCTAATTAAACGGAATGTGGCTTTTCACAAACTTTACGTGACATGTAGAGTTGATAGTGTTAAGGTTCGCAGCGCATAAATTGTTTTGCACCACAAGACCAAACCCAACAATAAAGAGAAAATGAGAGGAACCGCAAGAAAACACACTTGTATCTAGACATGTTATACTCAAGCTAGCGGCCAAATAGGCCGTGACCAAGTTTGAAGGAAAAAACCGATGCTGGAGATGTTCTGACCAAAAATTTGGCATCGCAAACATGTAATTCTGTGGTAGAAACATAGTACCACTACGGTTATTCCGGCTTTTTCTAAACAGTAGGAGACTAATTGAATATTACGTCGTGAAGACGAGTGACTAACAAGAGGGTGCATGAGCGATAATCTTTCATTTAAAAACTTGAGTTCGTTTAGCAGATTGGTATAACTGTTTTAACCTTCCAATTCGCTGAGAAATTTATCTTGATTTATTCAATGTTTCCTTTAAACTCTCCGCTGTGCAAGGAAATACTTAATGCTGAACAAACATTTCGAAACTTTTAGAAACTAAAGAAGTTTGTCACGCAATAACTGACTATTAATAGAAAAAAACTTTAACTTTTACAAGTTTCTTAAAACTTCCGGCTAGTTACAGAGCTATATCTCACATATTTTAGAACTGTAATACAGAAAATACTTCCTAACCAGCAATATGAAGGCATGCGCAAATTGTAACCGCAGAGATTTGTAAACAGAGCATTCTGCTTCCTTAGTCAAACAATTGTTAGAGACATAAGAAAAACAGTCTCATGTACGAGAACACAAGAAAAACAGTCTCATGTACAGTAAGTATCAACGCTTCAAAACAGTCCTCAAGCCATGCTGTAATATCTGGAACAAAAATCGCAAATGTTAACAAAATCGCGTAACTATACACTTGAAAACCAGCTTTTTGGAAGATGTTTCCGTAAGGAATTATCTGTAACCGCGAAATGAAAGAAATGGGGAAAAAATAATATATCTTCCGCTGTGTATAAAACCGACGAAATCGAGTGGTTGGTATTTCTTACAATTACTGTCGGTCATTATTAGTCATGGCACATTTTTAAAATAGAATTTATAAAATACAAATTACAAAGATAGCATCACGTTTCAACAAAAAAGCAAGAATCATCGCAGCAGGCGTTCTTTTGAATAAGTGTTAATCAGTTGTAGGCGCGTGCAGTTGAGCTGCTCGTGATTTAGGATCTCTACAATTAATAGTGCCGCCACCCGTGAAGGTTTAGCCCAGTAGTCGCTTGATTGACTATAAAGCTGAACTCATTTCTTCGAGAATACTACAATTATAACACCCACGAAAGACACGCGTTTAAAGAGGATTAGGGATTAGGTGAGTCCAACTCCCTGCTTGGATTTCTTTGAATTTGTTCGTGTGTTTCGTAACTGTACACGAACTATGATCAATGTGTAACTCACTCCCTTCCTTTGTCTTCCGTTTTCTCGGGTTAAATTTTTACAGCTGGGTTTCTCTACTTTGGAGCAAGACTCATATGTGGGTGGAATAACTTCTGCTAGCAATCTATTGAAGGTTATACAGCTTATGTTAACGTGGGAACAACTGAATACAACATGCTTAAGACAACGCTGAAACAAGTAGCCTCTTCTCCTAAAGAGAGTATATTACACAGCATAGTCTTTCCTATCAACTGAACACAGTCTCGATTAATAACTTCTTAGCGCGGTCTAAGCTGTGCCCTATTAAAAAGTTGACTGCACAACAGCACCAAATCAAAACACATAGTTTTGCAGCTATTTGTTCATAGGCTATTGTGTCATGAGACTCCTGCAGGCCAGTTAGCTAGTAGATTTTTTCGGTCTGACAAGGCCTTATACCTGAGTACTGTGTCATGAGAACACAGTCCACAGAAAAGAAAAGACAGTAATTTGAGTCATGTGTTTTTTGTTTTGTTTTGTTTTACTTTTTGACTCTTTCTATGCGGTTATCACTTCTCAGGCAATGAAGGAACAATAAAAGTTCCATTAATCCGGCAGCTAAAACTGTTCCGCAGTTCTCTCTTATGCTACTTGTTTTTACTTTTTTTCTTTCCAATTTTAGTTTTAGGAGCATTCTCAGGCACCACAGCATTTTCTTTAGCGTTCTTGGAATGTTTTTTCATTTACATTTTGGATATCTCCTCTTTATTTTTTCAACAAACACTGCCTAATGGCCTCTTTCAAACTATCGCTTTTTTGTCTCAAGATTCTCCAAAGTAAACTAAGTGACATTTAATACTTTACCTTGAATATTAGCAAACATGGGAAAACGCAAGTAATGGGCTCCTTTTAGATCGAGAATAATACGACATGCATGCAACATCTAACGCTTTTTTTCTTATGACTGATTAATGTTGTTTTTCTCTTTTAAAAACAGAGATTCCACAAGACCCCAGATCTCGCTCCGGTTCTTTACGAACTGACATCTCTGGTGGTTCGGATGAATCTCTCAACAATTTGGGAAATACACTGACATCCGGGACCCTGTCGAAAGATCAAACTTCTCTCTCGCA
Source organism: Porites lutea (assembly GCF_958299795.1). Taxonomy (NCBI): domain Eukaryota; kingdom Metazoa; phylum Cnidaria; class Anthozoa; order Scleractinia; family Poritidae; genus Porites; species Porites lutea. The sequence continues at coordinate 15,874,748 of NC_133203.1, forward strand.
CCCAGACCTCAGCGAGATTCAAAAGACCCGAGCGCTGACCTTACCTGCTCGTGGATTCAGAACAGGTAATTAAATTAAAGCTCATATCGGGCTATTGCGCAAGCGGTCGACCCCCACAAAGTTACTAGTACTCTCTCGCAAACTAGTGGCCGACCCCCACTAAATTACTAGAACTCGCTCACAAACTATGAACAGTGATGAAGAAACTTCCCTGTAGATATTATCGGTTATTGCATCAAAACATGGATTGAGTGACGTGTTATTATAAAGGCTTTGTATCCCTCCATTAAAAATATTTATTATATGGAGGAGAGTGTTTTACTGGGAACTAAACCACTCGTAGATTCCATACGCCACTTCATCCGGGACCCGAGTGGCGTATTTTCCGTATGTCACCTTTGTGAGTGTCGTATCGTTCAATGATGTCACGATTCCCGCCTTTTGCTTTTGTTGAATTGGTTTCTCCATATAATAAAAAGAACATTCAACGTTGGCTCGAAGATATGAATTTTATGTTCTCGTGGCAAGAACAATATCTCACGAGTGAGCGAAGCGAACGAGTGAGATATTGTTCTTGCCACTCGAACATAAAATTCTTATTTTCTCGCCACCGTGTAATATCCTCTATATACTACACCCTCAATTTCATAACCTCCGTGAGTATAGATTATCACCTTAAACACTTGAGGTCGGTAGAAAGGTTTTATGAGAGGAAACCCACAAGCAAACAACCCACCTCGCAAAGAACTTTCGGCTTAAATCTGCTTTGTGATACATGAAAAGGTGGCTCTTTCGCTTGTACATTTAGAGTTCTAGAAAAAAATAATTGAGAAATTCCCTTCTCAGTTCCTATTTTTATGTTTAAAATTAGTTTGGCCCTGGTAGAGACTGAGTTGTAGTGACATAGTAAACTATCACTGCGCTGTTCGCACTGATTAAAAGGCGGTAAAACTCTGCTTCAAAGCATAAAGACTGAACAATAACAAGACAAAAAATAGTAACAAAGGCTATTGTTATCTGAACAAAAAGCGGTTTTCTACAGTCGTTTTATTAAACTGACCTGTTAACTTATTTTTAATGGCATGTTTTGCCAAGAAAGAGTTTGAATTATTCGGAAAACCTTTCATATTTTCGCCTTATGCTTATAGTTTAGGAGGATGTGATTGATAGATTCGACAATGATCCCAAACAAATCACAGTCTAAAATAAACACAGAATATTTTTCCTGTGCTATCTACTGTGATAAGCCCGCAGGCAATATCAGAATTCTGAAATATTAGAAAATATTTTCACTGCAAACACAACAAAACGGCAACAGACAATAGTTTTGCAATTCTGTGATAAAAGAACTAAGACTTTTTCCTTCCTTAATGTTAGGAATGTAAACGAAACGAGGCGTTTTGATTACTTTAAGAAAACGTTTGGCATAATTAGAGTTAATTTGTTTAATGAAGTCAAAAGCTGATTTCAATATCTGTTGTTCGTATCGAGGTTAGCTATTACAGCATTGGTCCATTACAACTGCCGGTAGTCTCTAAATAGATCGCTTCACACTTCGGACAACCCGCTGAATTCCCGCGGAAAGTCTGAGACCTAAGCTGCCAATGACGATTAATATCCGAGAGATTTACACTTGAACGCAAAAGTTCTAAATCCGCGCTGGATTTGGAGACGTGATCCGCTTCATTAATCATTTGCCGTTTACTTCTTTCATCGCCAAGTTGTTCTCAGTTCTCCTTGTTGGGAAAAAGGACTGTCTTGGATTATATTCACATGCGTATTTGCTGTGGTAACTATGAATCTGAGAACCTTATGAATTGGGGTCAATTATTCTAACAAAAGAGTATTGTGAACGCTTGTTCGTGTAAAAGGAGCATTGAATTCGCAGTCATGTTGAAGTTTAAGCGAGTTAAACCAAAGTTTCCCGATCCGAGCAGCAATTTGAGCGACAAACCTCCTCTGATTGCAGCAAGACTAATTCAAGGTTATTCCTCTTTGATTTCTCAGATTTCTATAGTGTGATTGAGTTGAAGGGACTCTGTTATTGAGTTATTGTGAATGTATTGGAATGCTCTCTCTTATATTGAAGTCGCTGATGTTGCTGTGTTATTTTTCTTACAGATAACTATTTCAGATCTCTGTACCGTTACGACCCCCATGCCAATGGTGAGTTTTGTAATGTTGTAGTTGCCTTTTACAATTATGACGGCAAATATGTTGCCCTTCGCTACTCTGACCTAGATCGTTAGATTCCACATATATCACTTTCAAGAGTGTTACGCAGTGGTAGGTCCTAAAAAAAGGATGATTCATTATGATAATTTCTTTCAATTTGGTAGAGAAATTCGAAAAAGGTTGTTCATATAAATCAGGTGATAAATTAAAGACGCCACATGGTCACGTTAACTGGGTGTTGTCCGAATAGGGACCAATTTACACGGTTGCAGGATGATCACAGGCGATGTGCTTTACGATAACAAGGAAACAACACTAATCGTATCATAAAACTTTCCTCTGGCTAACCCTTGCCGCAGATTTGATTCAATCTATACAATTCGAGTAGATTTTAGGCACTTTGCATATGACAAATTTCCACCCTGTAATCGGCCAGAAATCGGCGGCATTGAGGGTCAATTTGGGCTCACAAATGCCAGATTTTAGACAAGGGAAAATTTATGCGTGACCAACTGCTGTACAACAAAAATGCAAGCCCCAAGGCAAGCCTACGAAGCCTTAACGTCTTAGTCCACATTTTGTCCACATCAGATTATTCCTAATGCAGTCAAACCTCCATGGTTTAACTCCCTTGTTGGTATTGTACTTTAAAATATTTCTCAAAAGCTCGTGTCGGTGAAATATTAAAACAAAATTATAGTCTGACTACGTATTCAAAATCTGTTATGATCTCATCTCTCGCTTCCTGTCAGTCACGATTTCCTTATTTGACTCATGATCATTCACGAGCTATTTACTGTGTATACGGTAGTCACATCAAAAGTACATTGTGGGAACTGGGAAGACAGAGACAGAGAACAAACTTCAAGAATTCAAAAGTGGCTCATCCCTTTCAAGAGGACGAAATTATTTTTTAAACTTTTTGCATCATCATCCCTTTCAAGAGGACGAAATTATTTTGTAGAGTGTTTGCATCATCATTACTCAATGGTTAATCACAAAAAGACAAATACTAGTCTGATGTTAATCTTGTGCAGTTCCCAGTAAATATCGAACGCGCTATTTTCGTATGGAATCCGCTACTGCCCAGTTAAACTTAGTACATTACAATGAACAAAAAAATGACTGATTTTATTTGTGGCTATTCAATAGTTGAACAATGGTGAAGGTCTAATACAACTTTCTTGCATCACCAGACACAGCAGACGAGAGAGACTCGAAGGACAAACCAAGAAGAGTACTCAACTATCATAAATCTCTTGAAAACCTTTCTGATGAGTTTTGGAGAAGCGTAGAAAGAGCAGCCAGTCCACTTGGCCGAGGAAGAAGTAAGTTTCGTGACTCTTGCAGACTTTCGGTTACCTTACTGATGACTGTATTAATTTGCAACAACCATATCCGGATGTGGGTAAAATATTTCAGGCAACAATACTGTGCATGATTAATAAACGTTATCGACGTTTGGCGTCTTTCTGTAATGATAAACTTGCATCGCATGCAATTGAAAGTGTTTGCTAATGGCATTCAGCAATTGATTAAAGCTGTAAATAATTACTTCCTTTTGTCGCAATGAACCAATGTTCCCGAACGCGCGTCATTCTCTTGAAGTGAATGGCCCCTGACGCAATTAACGTAAACAAACACGAGTTAAAAAGCATCGACCAATCAGCGACTGCTGTAATGCCAGACTTGGCAGATAAACCTCATTGTTTACACTGATGAATTGAAATTTGTAGTTGTTTTATTATTTTGGAGTTAATTTGCTGTATTAGTTCAAGCATATAATATTATCCGGCGTACTGAAGGAACAGGCAAATTTAAAGTAGTCTTAGGTACTCAGGCTACATTTCTCCCATAAGAGTGAAAAGTTAGTGTTGACTTTGGGTAAGGGGATAGGTAACTGGGCAATTTCCTAGAATATTATACTGATATGGGATTTCTATTAATGGTATATCATTCTGAATAGATATTTTTATATAAAAACGCAAGCGAAAAACGTCAACATTGACGGAAGGAAATAGGTAGTAGATTTAAACGGTACTGCACCATAGATGAGGTAAACAGTTATTGGAGGGTTTTTTCCGAGTGTTTACAATGAGTACGATGATCGGACAGGCACAAAAGTTGGGATATAAGTAGCAAGAAGCACTTTGCGACACGAAACGGGGCAGTAAAAATGTGAACGAGGCAGTAAAATGTTACCGTTTGATGATCGAGGTGATCGTGGAAAATTATGCACACATTACCCAGTTCGTGCCTACTTAAAATGAAACTGGCAATATCGTGACGTGCCAAAGAAATGCAATATCTCACTTGAACTGAGAAGTCACGTTCACCTGCAGTTTCTCAGATCAGATGCTCATTGTATTGTAGGACTTACGTTCCTTACCGTGTGTCATAGACGTAACGTTGTGCCGTTGTGCATACTTTCAGTGTAGTCAGTGTAGAAGAGGAGGAGCTTTGCAGCCATTTATAGCACTCCCAACAAGTCATTAATAGTTTTTGTTACTATCTCATTTCCTTCTAATTTCTGAGAATTCAACTAGATATTTAGTTCATAATGTTTATGCATCTCTTGATCCACAGTTTCTCCAACAAGATCGGAAGATTCTCCACCGTCATCAACTCTGTCTTCCACAGATGACGTCTCATCCGGAAAGAACAGACTAACTGTTCCAGTCCAAACGCGGCCACGCGCAGCAACAGAGTCACTACGGGCCGAAGCCTTGCGCAAGTTAGAAATCGCCGAGGGAAGACCACGAGCAAATTCCGAATTCATCTTCTCAAGAAAGTTTCTTGAAGGAGGAATCAGCGAAAGGCATGAAGTGTATAATGAAAGGGGAAATTTTACATTACCGAGGAATTTCCACATGCCAGAGTCTGGTGATCGAGGCCGAGCAGCTTCCGACAGGTCATCGGATATTTCTCAACCGTTTTCCGATTCGTGTTCAGAAAGTTCCGGAGATTCCGATCACCTAAGTATAGGTAACCCTCACAGTCCAACTTATCGAGGCATAACCAAGCGAGCGTCATACGACGAGAATCAAAATGAACGATTAAAGATTGCTGAAGAGCGGCTATACACTGGACTCATGCGGAGCGAGGAAGGAAGGAAAACTACCAAAAGCCCAGTGGAGAATGTCATAACCTGGGTCATTGAGCCGCCTAAAAAAGAAGAAAGTCATTTTAATAAAGTTCAACAAAAGCACACCAATGGTAAGAGACCAAATCCACCCCAACGAGGAGACAGTAGCCGAAGAGCAAGCATAGAAAGAGCATACGGGAAATCAACTGCTCTTTGATAAGACTGTTTAAAATGGAATAACGGAAGGTGAACAGTCGAACTTCCCTCTGGGAAGAAACTTTTATTTGAGGCAAATGTCTCGAGTTTCCACTGAAGCTACGCTATATTATATTAATATAGTGAGTACAGTAATACAGAGCACTCTCTGGTCCGTTGTTGACCGGCGGCCTAAGCAGGACTTAACTGAGAGTGCAACAAGACAGATATGTAGCTTATTAATATGTTCCATGCAAAAATCTCAGTGAACTCAAAAAGGTGATGTCTTTGCTCATCATGGTTCTTAGTCTCTTGCACTGTTCAGGTCATTTCGAAAATCAGTTGTAGTCAAGTATGATCCGATTTAATTGCGTCTTTAAAAACTTCCCCTTCTTTGGACTAAGTTAAAAAAATAACGATAACTTCAGTAATAAGTTTAAAGTGCTAATAAATAGTGTAAATAAGCTTTTAAGTGTTTTGTTTCCATATGAACGATATGCACAAACAGCATAGACCACGAGCAGTCTCTAGTTTTTCTTTGTCCGTCGAGCGAAACGCCCGAGACACGCAAATGACCACGCGCGTGACTGAAGGCGCAAGACGAGATAGGCTACCACCCTCGTTTCTCTCGTCTCCTCGAAGCTCGCGCGCGTGCACACTGCTCGCAGTCTACAAAGAGCATTGATCCTGTTTTTTTTTTTTTTTTTAAGGCACTAAAAGATACTGCTCACTAGCTTTCACCTCGTTCAGCAATTGACTTTACAAAGAAAACTTAAGACTATAAGAAAACTAATTTACGTCAGTACCGTAACAAGTTAAGGCTTGGCATGGCAAGAATTGCAAGAGCTGAACCTTAGCCCAACTTTTGACTAAGAATTTTTAATGTCTTGCATTAGTAAATTTGCGATTTTATAAATTATTTACTGTGGATACTTTAATAGATTGTATATTGAAAATGGATTGATCTAACAGACACACTGATTTTTCTGCCGACGACAAAGATAAATATTATCGAGGTTTTGATTTTATTTTGTTAAAAAAAAAAACATGAAAAAAGTGTTGGAAGAAATATAATGTCATCTTCTTTGGTAGTAAATCTATGTCCGGTGTTCTTACTCCCCCAAGTACTGGCGCTCGGCCTTCCCTACATCCAGTCTAGAGGAATGTTGTCTTATCTAGCGTCAGTGTCGACCTGAACGCTCAAAGCCCTCACCGGTTTGTGGTTCATAGCAGCCTCCTTGTTAGACTATAAAGGGTGACCGACTCTGATCCGCGCTAAAAATCATCATCCCTGATCAAGAGACTATAAAGGGGACAGAGAGGGCATCCCCCATATACACCCTATTCCATAGGTAATTCGTCTCGAGTTATTTTTAGAACCGCAGATCCCAAGGGGGATTGGACAACAGCCAATCACATAGCGCGAATGTATTCCGCGTGGACGACCCACGCTAGAGCCACGCGTCCTCCGCGAATTGACGCGGAACAAAATGGGGGAAGACGCGGAGAGCGATTTTGCTATTCCTTTTGTCGACGAAAACGACTACAGCGAGATTTCTGCGAAAGCTGTGTCAGCGAAACGGGAATTTAAAAAAAATCGCCCTTCCTCTCTTGTATAGAGCTAACAGTACAGCAGGGAAATCCTTAACACACTGAATATTCTCTCAGGATCATTTATAATTTACAGTTTGAAGAGAGCAATTTCTGGTTTGATATTTATTCCTTTATTAGTCTTTTATTATTCAACAAAAATAACACTTGGCGTCCTACTTGCCTTATTAGGGACTTTAAGATCCAACGGCGCGACGGCGACAAGAACGTCGCTTAAAAAGTGAATTTGAGTTTTTTCAGTCTTTATAGCGATTATTCCTACCCACTTACTTTGTCAATTGTAGGCGAGCCCTCCTGAAGCTGAATTTCAAGGGACCATATTCAAGCTCAGAAAGAGAAATAAAATTTCGTCGTTACTTGTTTACGTCCTCCATAAAACGCGAAATTAGGCATTTTCACGTCGTAGTCTTGCAAAAACAGGAAAGAAATGAACAAAAAAGTGTGCTGCACGTGCAAAGTTGTTGTTTTGCTAATTAAACCTATTGTTTTTTTGACGTTCTAGTTGTCGTCCGCGTCGTTGGATCTTAAACTCCCTATTGTATAAACGACCGGTTTCAATAGACTGGCGAAATTTCTCATTTTATTAAAGCACTGAGGTTACGACAACTTCGAGTTAAACTGATTTCACGGGCTGTCAAAGAGTCCAGCGATTCCTTTTTCCCAGGTGAGCGCCGACTCATTTCGCTTCAATATTCAGGAATGCTCTCGATCTTTTTACGCTTTCATTGCCTTTCGCCCGACATGTTTTGCACGGCGTATAGTCATGCGAAAACTCCACGAAACATCCACGCCTCGCGCGAGGTAACCTTATCCCGATTCTAAAAATAACTCGAGACGAATTACCTATGGAATAGGGTGTATATGGGGGATGCCCTCTCTGTCCCCTTTATAGTCTCTTGCCCTGATGCACCGATTGAATCAGCGAAAAGAGACTGAAATGGCTATCTTCTGTCATCAATTTTTTTAACCCTGCCTACGCAATCAACTGTTTTCAGTTTAGGCAAGAGAAATTACCGGTACAAAGTAATAAGAATCCTTGATTAGCTCCGCATTTGTTTAAGCAACTCTCTCGGGCGGGAATAACCAATTTGGTGCCCAGGATTAGAAAAAGGGTGGCACAGAGACCAGGAAAAGACTAAGTATATAAACACGCGCGCTCGATTCATTCCTTAAGCGAATTAGGGAGAAGCCTTTTTTAAGCTATTGTTAACGACGATGACATTTCCCTAAGTGCCACTCTAAGAAGAAATCATTAAAGACTGTTAAAGTTAATTAAAAGAAGGTCATGAATAAAGTCGCTTTTATCGGCTTGAAATTGTTTCCTTTCATATTTTAGCTGCTTTCATAAAACTGGCCGAGATGTTGTAGTTTAGTGGTGTATGTAGAAGCGAAAGCAAACAAACTCGTGAGCTTTCGCTAAAATTGATTAAATCTTCGACAAACCGCAAACGGCTACCACTATTGAGGTTTACTGGGCTGCCGTCGGTAGTGCTCGCTTTTCACGTAAAGTCATTGAAAGCGCCATTAAACTGGGCCCGGCATATTTTACTGAAACTCAGGTTACTCCATGTAAATTTCCCAAAATCCAAAACAAACCCTATGTTAGTCTTTCACGTACGAACTATCCTGATGCCTATAGAATTGCCGTTGTATCCGGAAACAGTAGGTGGCAACTTCTGTTTCTCTTTCTAGTCAACTTTTTCACTGGGAAGACTCGGTGCAAATTGTTCCGATTTCTCCAACTTTTCTCAACAATTTCTCTCTTAAAACGTTTATAATTCTTTACTTCAGCAAACATTTCCATGATTAACGTAGACGTTCACCATACTTTATACTTTAAGTATAAGTAGAAGAGAAACGTTAAAAATTACTCACGTTTTCGCGTTGGTTGTCCTGGTTGTTTACGCAGAGTGCCTCCTTCACGATGAAAACAGCTGACGGTCGGCGGATTGCGGCGGACGGCAGACGTAAAATGGCGGGAAAAAGGCACGTGGTCATCGGTCATCCCTGCTTGCCCAGCCTCGTCTCCAGTCTCTTCTCGTTACTCAATAGAGGGATTTAAGCATCGCGTTTACGGCAAACGGCAAACGTGAGATTCACGTTTTAGAAATTTTCAAAATGAGAAATGAGCAGAAAAGAACAGCTTAAAACAATTCTTATGGATAGAATTGGCGTGAATCTACCGATTTTCGTGTAGTTATAATGAACAGTAAACGACAAGTAAAGGGGAAACTTGGTCACGTGGCACAAATTCACGCCTGCCGTTTGCCGCAAACGCGATGCTAAACCTCTCTAATAGCAAAACAACGAAAAATCAGGAACGCTAACAAATTCAGTTTCGATTACTATGAGTGATATTGTACAAAGCAAGATTAATCACAATAATAGTTAAAAAAACGAATGGTTAAGCCCAGTATCCCTTCCTTATCGTTGAAAATACACGAGACCTCAATGGTACCGATCACACAATTGAAACAGAATATGTGTGTAACGGAGCAGAATTTCGATCAGAATAAACCCCTTCACGGTTGTAACGCATGATGGGTAATCAGGACAAGATGGTGGGAAAATCACACGTTTGTATGGGAATACAAAGCCAACTTAAATTCTTGCTAATTGAATATATTTGTCACTTTCCCTTTGAAAAATGTAACTAATGAACTTAAAGAAACTAGACACTAAATCTGGAGTGCCTAACAGTCCTTTGTTGCTTTTTAGAAAATCTGAGTCCTTCCATACATTTTCTGTAATCCGACAACACAAAAATTACACAGAATGTATGGAAGAAGTCGGCAAATTTTCTAAAAAGCAACAAAGGACCGCTGTTCTCTCCACATTTAGTGTGTAGCTTCTTTAAGTTCATCAGTTAAAGTTTGCAAAGAGATAATGACGAATATATTCAATCAGAAAGAATAAGTTGCCATACAAACTTTTCACTTCTCCGCCATCTAGTCCTGATTTCCCAGCATGCCCTCACAACCGTGAAGAGGTCTATAAAGTACTGTTTACGAGCATTGCCGGCAGGCTGGCAGAGTGAACTATTTTACGTGCAGATTTCATTCAACCCTTTACCCAGGGATGCCAGTTTTTCCTCTCTTGCGGCCAGTGACTGAATTGCGGAGGGATCATAGAGGTGAGATCGGACGTCAGCACGTGAAGGCGCACGATGCAGCTGCTTCAGTCCATGTTTGATCCCACCTCGCCCCTGGACCCCTACCTGGTAGACCAATTACGGCAGAAGTCAGATGGACTATGAAAGGAGGCCTTCTGGGCACGAGCCGTGGCCGGTTGCCGTAAGCTTGAAGGCCAAAATAAGAACAACTCTTGAGATTCACAGTACCTCACTAAACATACTGCTCACACACGACATTTCAAAACATAATAATCTTAACACTTATAAGGAATTTTATTCCACAAAAATGTTAATCGTCTGCTTAGTACAATAACAAGCCATCAAGCGCTATGTTAAAATACAATCTAAGTTCAAAAAACCCCTACTTTCAAAATGGGACCAAATGCAAATCTTTCCTGGCGAAAATGAGTTTCATTTGCAGAAAGCGAATAAAAAACAATTCTCATACGATTCGTACTTAGCCTGTTTTTGAAACAGAGTATTTGGTACAAATGGAAATGGACTATTTAGAGATGGTTGTATATAATCATCACCATAAAGGGCTTTGGAGTCACCAGACTAAAAACTATAAATATATATTAAGTTATTAATCTAATTTAATTATTCAATTGGTTAAATTCGTGGACAATACCTTATATTGCCGTTACAATTGCCAACGGTACAATTAAGACAAGTGAATACGGATTTTTTTAAGTAGTAAGGCCCGTTACTAACCCAACACAGTCTAAAATGATCTGGGAGAAGTTACTAGAACGAAGAACGAGGAACAGGGAACGGAGAACGGGAAAATGAAAAATGAGAACAAAACCTGACTCCAGCAGTAACTTTCTCACCCATTCCTTGTTTTGTTCCTTTTTTTTCACTTTCCTACTTACCATTTCCCATTCATTGTTTTAGTAACCTCCGTTTAGGGCTGTTATTTGGTTAAAACGTGAAACATGAGCGCAGAACCATAGATTTGCTTAGTACAGTAGAATTAAAATGAAGGGTGGATTCAATTGCAGGATTCAATATAGTTGTCGCCTTTACCCGTAGGATTTTTTACAGTTTTTACGTTTAAATAAGTATCCAACAGGTTAATGCGAGGGCTCCACACATGTCTTGCAAAATTAATGATTCCACTCGAAGTTTAATTGGGCATGTGTGTGGCATCCAACATGGACATTGTTGAGGAAGCCGGCTGATCAGATAACCGGCCTGTCCATATAATGTCTCATATGGTCACCCCACCTCTCATCAAATTAATATGAGAGATTGTATAGACAGGCGGGTTACCTCACCTAACTGGGCTCCCCCACCTCCACGTAAACAGGCCCTACAGTGTAAGTGTTGCAGAAGGTTGCAATCACCAAATGATGTAACACAAAAGATTGAAAAAACACTGAACAATATCCACACCACAGCACAAGAGAGAACCAATAATGGTTTCTACAACACCAAGAAACACCCTTTCATTAAACCTGATCCAACATGATCCAAAACCGACTGTTAGGGTGTTCACTTAGATCCAGCATGATACATCCAACAATGTCACTAATCAAGCTGGAAAAACATCTACATTCTATTGTTACACTGAGTTCGCACTCAGGTATGAACATAAGAAAACATCATTTTACATGGTAACAGGATTACTTTCTTTTATAGTCTATTTTAATTACCCTTTATGCCTCTTTTATCTTAAAACGAGACATTGAGGACCATTTATCATGAAGACAAAAAATAACCAAATTTTCCCACCATTTTGGAATATAATCTTTGTTCAAACATTACTTTTTGCTCTAAGCTGTAAAGCAAACAATAGATGTAAACTGGCACATATAATGTAGACACCTAATCTGGTAGAAAGCTATTTATCTCTTGGTAATTGTGACCCAGATCTCCTCGGCTGGTGACGTCACCAGACGATGAACAGGTTTAACTTCTTGTCCGTCAACGAGATGAAACTTGAAGCGTTTGATGAGAACAGAGAGGAATACCAGGCCTTCAGCGATAGAAAAACGCCATCCTGGGCACTTACGCTTTCCAGCAAAGCCGAACGGTTGGTAAGCCATGCTTGGAATCTGCTTGATGTTTTCTGGACTGAAACGATCAGGATCAAACCTGAAAAAAGACGCGTGAGACACCTATCAGTACACCAAGACACCTTCAAAAAGAAGTCTCTCACTGTTATTACCAATAATAATTTAGAGTAATTTGGTAAATATTTACTATTCATAAAAGGGGAGATAGTGGTAGATGTTAGACTTACAGAGCAGAGCCGAGTAATGTTAGTTTGTTAGTTTTTTATTTGCTTTAATAGAGTTTACAACTAGCACATTATTTTCTTCAGGGAAAGTAGACAAAGCAACATAAGCAAAGGCACGTTTATAGCACATGCGCAAGTAAAGAGAGCACTTCTCCTCGCGCGAGGACCTTTTGACGTGTATCTCTTAAAGAAACATAAGGTTCTCCTCGTAGTCTTTACTGAAGTGGCTGCCTTGTTCACAGTGAACGCTAGTTGCTAGGGAAATATCAGGTGTTCGCTTGATACAGGTTGCATAGTACAACAAAGAAATACGAGCTACAATTACCTTTTAGGTTCTGGCCATATATTTGGGTCTTGAAGGACAACTCCAAATGGAAGAAGAATGGGAGTCTGAAAAATAAAATAGAAACTTCTTTAGTGTTCATTACTGTAATTAGCAATTATTGAATGAGGCTGAGTAGGATATAAAGAATTATGCAGATTGAAGTGGGTGTTATCCACTGAGACCGAAGGCGATGTTAAGTTCACGTCAATAGTGCATCTTTACCGGGAAGATTAGGAGATAAAGGGCTGTTCAGGTCTGTAAATATACTCCAAATAGCAGATGTCATCCATCGAGTTGTCTTCTTGCTGTTCTTGCTATGTTTTTAGACAATGGTTGTCTTTACACTAGGCTGTTAGGTAAGACTTAAGAGCTGCTAAGTTTTGATAAACCAAAAATGCGCGTGTGAAGGCCTAAGTAAAATCTCAAGTAACTTTACTTCGCATCTCATTAAAGTCGGAAAGTTGAAACAATTCAAGGGAGTTTCAAGTGATTTGAAAACCATCCTTAAAACCAACTTAGCGAACTTCGTTTTCTAATCTTTGAAAAAGGCGAAGCATGTCAATCAATCTTAATTATGTTTCGTGGGAAAATAGGCTTAAGTAAACCTGAAGTAAAAAAGATAGGTTGTGTGTGAAGCTTTCTTTTACTTCTTTTACTTGTCTTGAAATATTTCTTAGCTTATTTAGGCTCTAGTGTAAATAAAGACTACTAATAGTTCGCTGTGAAACAAGTAACATGTTCCGCCATTACTCGCTTCGAAAACAACTCAAACTCGTCCCCATGTCTCCTCGGTTCACGGTTCAATAATCTGCAACTTTGCTGCACTTTTGACGTCATCAGTTCAATATGGCAAAATTCTTCCAAATTTGGTAAAAAATAGCTGGTTATGATGATCTATGCGTGTGATTTTAGCCAATCAGAAATGGAGAAATATTATGAATGAATGATAAACAAACATATAGACAAAGTTGAATATGGCCAAACTTATCCGCAATGAAAAGCAGGTTGTAAAAACAACTTGACTAAACACAACTTGTCATTCCTGAGATCAAGACATTGCTGAGATTAGTAAGTTACAAAGGTGTTGTTAATAGCAAAACACACTGCTCGTTTTTAAACAGTACTTAATATACCTCCTTAGGAATCACATATTCTCCAACTTGTAAATCAAAGTCATGGACCCTAGCACCCCATGGAGCTAGAACTGAAGCACGGAGGGTCTCATCGATCACCTGACGCGTGTATCTAATGACAACAAAAATCAGAGTGAATAAGTTATCAGTATAAGCTACATGTATATGCCATAGCGAGCAACTCTTCTACATCTCTACAAGACATTATTATACTGCACCGTTTTTAATATTGCTGTAAGGTTTGGTACTTCTGTAGCGAGTGCAACTCTGTTATTATTATCATCATTATTATTACTATCAAATGTATGATTGCTTCACCACGGCAAATCAAAGTGGCCGCGTGGTGGGGTTCTACCGTATTGTGAATGAAAAGAGGGGCTTCAAAATAAAACCTGTGTCACTGACTTGAGGTCTGAGGAAACCATTGGTTTGATGTCTTCATCCTCCAGAACTTCTTCTATTTCCTGGTTAACTTTTTCCTGTACTTCAGGATGTTTGGTAAGGAAGTACAAACACCAAGTCATCACTGAAAAACAATAAAACTGGTAAAAATAATAAAACCAGTTTAAAAATTTTGAACTGGTTCAAAAAAAATTTAAACCAGAAAAAAAAATTGAACTAAAACAAATCCACTGGGGGAACGAGTACACACAAAGTTTTATACAGGGAGGCTTGCACACAAGGTCCAACCCCTTTTACCCTTCTATATACAGCTATTTTGAGAAAGGTTGTTGGAGAAAAATGTGCACGTGACAATCCCGAAAGGTAAAATGGGATATGATCAATACACTGTTCCTGACACTGTAGCTGTCGAACTTAGTTTTGTTGCTTTCCTTTAGCACTTCCAAACATAAGTCAATGGCCTCTCGTGCCATTTTTTCAAATTTCTTTGAAGAACAGTGAACTCAAAACCACCCACAATACCTTTCGGGATTGTCGCGTGCACTTTTTCCGACAACCTTTCTTCAAACAGCTGTATCATTTTTGACAGAAAACGCAACCCCATTACCTACCATTGAAAAAAGGCACCCCTTTCACATACCTATTAAAGAAAATTGCATACCTTTTCTAAACCTTTTAATGAAGTTATTAATGAATGATATAATGGGAAACAGCCATGGATCTATTCGAAATATTTTCATTAAATGACCTTTTGATAACACGGCAAATGACAGATTTCCCTACCCTAACTACCCCAACTACACCTCGTGAAATCCCTACTCTTTTACATGTCCAAATTGGTAAAAAAAAACCTCTCTTGGACAAAGCCTCCCCATAAAGGCCTTTTTGCCACTCAGATTGATCCTTAGTCTTTCAATGGTTACTTTCATTTTGTCCTCAACATTTGTGTCAGTGTCTTTGGTCCATGTGAGCCAGCAACAGGAAGTACTGGAGAATTTCCCATGGTCAACAAACAATTACTCTATAAGACCACAATTATGCACTGAAGCACACACTACCATATCACCCCAGGAGTGGCAGCCATGTACAGCTGTTTTGTCCTTGTTAGCACTCATCAGCTTCACATATCCAGCACAGTCTCACTTACAATCACAGACCCTGCCTTTTGTGGCAAGGTGAGTGCGAAGCACTTTTTTAAGGGCCAGCTCCACCGTACACATGTGGTAGCTGTTGGCTGGGAACCGCTAGCAGTTCTTGGCAAGCGTATGAAGATGGGATCAGCTTTTTACCGATCTGTGTGCCACAGCAACAGCATTAGAGTTGAGGTTTAGCAGTGAGCAGTTGTAAGCTGAGCTGCACACTAGAGCTTTAAGCTGCTTTCAAAAGAGGGTAAAGAATTCCTCCTAGAGTCACATGTGCACTTCCTCCCAAATACGCCCCATAATGATCAGCTTGCACTTTAATTACTACAATAGAAAAAACACCTGTGTGCATTCTGCCCTTTAAATAAATACTCTGTACACTGTAGGTTGCAGTTGCTAAAGAGAATTTCTTGCATCAGGAAACACAAGATAGAACACACATAAACTTACTATATCCTGTTGTATGGAAGCCTCCAATAAGAAAACTTACGACATTGTCACAAATCTACAAAAGAAATGGAATAGAATATTTTAGAAGCCTAAGGAATATCAACATGAAAGTAGCAACTTTATTTACCAGCAAGTTACGACATTAACCCATTCGCCCCTGACCGGCCTGTAACCGCCCGTGCGGATCCACGTCTTTTCTACCCTTTATGAGGTCATCAGTCTTAACGGTCAAGGACAACTTTGTCCGCTAGCTTGTGCAGAGTGAAGAGATCTTTCAAACCATACCAGAATGAGCACAATTCAGTCAAGGACACCGGAGAAAGAGGCAAAAAAACCATGTAACATTGACCTGAAAATCTCCATGAAAATCTTGTTCCATTGCCCACCTACCTTTCCTTTCACCTAATCCTAAGATCCTAAAAGCTTTCCTAAAAACTATTCCCACCAAAATGAAGCCTACTAAATGCCCAGCAAGAGAAAAAAAAATGAGGCAAGAAAGTCGAAAAAAGAGGGGAGGAGAGAAAGCGAAAAGTAAAAGTCAAGACTGCTGTGCCACTTTTAAACCCAAAAACATCGAAATTTTGCTTTCTGCGCATGCCCGAACTTCGCAAGCTGATATTTTGCATCTGGATCAGAAGGCCATCAAGTGAACGACCTGTAAACCGGTTTGTGGTAAGTTTTTTGTTCTTTATACCACAACAGTGACCAGAAAACCACTCGACTAGCTTCAAAATGCGTTTTTCGGGATTATCTCCAGGAGCGAATGGGTTAAGCAAAGTACCAAACTTTTTGAAAAAAATCCACTTTTCAGGATAAAACAACCAAATCTGTCTATTTCATGTCAAATCAGGTGAAAAAGTTGGTAAAAGGCCATTTTTAGGTTTTTTCATTAACCCATTCGCCCCTGAACCGCCCGTAACCGCCCGTGCGGATCCACGTCCTTTCTACCCTTTGTGACGTCATCAGTCTTAACGGTCAAGGACAACTTTGTCCACTAGCTTGTGCAGAGTGAAGAGATCTTTCAAACCATACCAGAATGAGCACAATTCAGTCAAGGACACCGGAGAAAGAGGCAAAAAAACCATGTCACATTGACCTGAAAATCTCCATGAAAATCTTGTTCCATTGCCCACCTATCTTTCCTTTCACCTAATCCTAAGATTCTAAAAGCTTTCCTAAAAACTATTCCCACCAAAAAGAAGCCTACTAAATGCCCAGCAAGAGAAAAAAAAATGAGGCAAGAAAGTCGAAAAAAGAGGGGAGGAGAGAAAGTGAAAAGTCAAGACTGCTGTGTCACTTTTAAACCCAAAAACTATATCGAAATTTTGCTTTCTGCGCATGCCCGAACTTCGCAAGCTGATATTTTGCATCTGGATCAGAAGACCATCAAGTGAACGACCTGTAAACCAGTTTGTGGTAAGTTTTCTCTCTTTATACCACGACAGTGACCAGAAAACCATTCGACTAGCTTCAAAATGCGTTTTTTGGCAAAATCTCCAGGAGTGAATGGGTTTATTTCATCTCTGGGAATGCCATCGCTGTATTCATTTATTACCATTACTACAAGACCAAGGCCCTAACAGTGCTTTGCGCTAATGACATCACAAATTTCTGGTCCCTACTGTGACTCAGACATTGAACCAATAATCTCTATAAGAATTTTGTATGGGAAAGTCAGATTTGCTTTCAGTTTTAGATCATCTTTGAAGGTTTTTATTGTCAAGAAAATATTTCAAATTCGGCTTGGTTTCATGATATATCTTGAAAATAATAATTAACATGAGCTCCTAAGATTAAGTTTAAACGTGGAAATAATCTGCAGATGAGTGATATTACTTCCTAATGCAGTTTCATACCATGGCTGGTAGAATATTATATGTTATGGCATAGACACTAATAAGCCATTCAGCAAAGAATGTACAAAGGGCAGAGTGGCAAAGCTGTCCATAAAAAAGATTATGATAAAAGAGGCAGAGAATGCTAATTTTTTCTAGTGCAATGAATACCCTTATTACACTGCTACAGGGTATAAAATACCATATGCTGTTGACATTGGTACCAACCTGTTCGCACAAACAAACATCATAAATGATTTCCAGTTTGTTCTCATGTTGGTGTGCTAACTATGCTTTACACATAATTTTTGCGAAAAGCCCATACAAACTCTATTTTCTCATCAGCACGCATGGTTTTAGGACTACTGTCTCAGTCAGAAATGTTATGACATGTTTCAGTATTACCACTAAGAGAGAGCAAGCTACAGATTTGATTTGTCTGAGTCACGCTGGGGCTCTACTGTCACAAAGTCTATTTTAAGTAAGTGCTATATTTGGCATGAGGAGCAAATGTGAAGGTGACTGTCAAAATAATATTTTAATGTACCCTAATTTATATTTAACAGTCACACCATAAAATTTCATCTACAGACACAAAAGTTGTATCTAGCTAGTTGTAACATTATTATTTACCATGTAATAGTACTGCTGATGAGCTTTCATTTGATTGGCCACACCTGACCGACCCTAGGAGTGACAGTCTAAAAAAAGATAAGTATAAACAGACCTCGTCTTCATCCATGAAATCACAATCCAAAAGAGAATCAATGAATAATTTCTCTGCTTTTTCCTCATCCTCTCGTCTCTTCCTTATGAAGTCCTTCACAAGACTATGCAAAGCTGCCCTCGCTGCCAAGTTAAATCAATAATAAATAAATATTTTAGCACGACCACATGAGAAAGAATGTATGAGAGCTGCTCAAATTAGGCCTGATGTCAGGTTACAAAAAAGCAAAAAGGTCTCAATTTTCTTGTCAAGATAAATATGGTCATGTACAGAGACATAACTTTCATAAGTGATCATTTCAAATGGACATAATGAGGAAATAAAACACAAAAATGGGATTACCCGTGATGCAAGGCTTTAGTTCACACATCATCAGTGGAAAGCTTAGAAGTGCAGTCACTGATTTTAGGACCAAACTGAGACCTGTAACTCTTGGTTTGGAAGAGTATAGTTACTTTAAGGTCTGGTCAAAGCATTCCACTACAGTTTCTCTCTTTGTACCCAAGTTACCTTCTCTTAATCCCAGACACCTAATATCTTCAAAGAATCTCCAATCAAGTTAAAACCCTAAGATCTACAAGTCTGGCTAAAAATGAACTAGTGTCACTAGTCCCTCAACTAACAATTTGCTTAGGACAATGTTCCCTCACTACATAGGAAGTGAGGGATGAACTGCATATAGCAGGCAGCTGGGTGCAAAGAAAGTCAGTTTTACAGCTTGTCATTGGAGAAAGCTGCGGCTAGTATGTACTAGCCCAAAAGCCATTTCAACTAGCCTGGAAACATTTTTGATGAGCAGGATTGATAACAGTACTTCCACAATTTGAATTCCCAAAAAACCTCACTTGCCCATCAGGCAAGTTTAGAACAGAATTCACCAGCCCAATAGCAAAATCCACTCGCTCCCGGCTATTGGACACTACTTTCTTTGCAGTCTTTGCATGGTGATGTAATCACAATGCGTTTGAGGTACATGGTGCATACTACAAAGTATTACACAGTTGTACAAAATTTACACAGCAAAGAAACCTGTGTGAAAAGTAGCAAAAAGGGATTAGCAGCTAGGTTTGAAATAACAGTTATAGCATTGAAACAAAAAAATACCATATTATTTCAATAAAAGATACCTCCTTGGAAATCTCTTTCTCTCTGGCTGTCAAGTTCAGGAGCAGGACCTGTCAATCTGGCCTCCATCTCATTCCAACACTAAAACAAGAAGAATAAAACAATTTACACTGTATAAACAGTGATTTTGTTACAAATAGTTATGGTGAGTCCTGGGACTCATCTTGTGAAAAATCATGAGTTGCTGTCCGTAACTAATGAGTCCCAGTTGAAAAAAACAAGGAACCCTTAATTGAAAATGGTAACCAGACAGATGCCAAAACTCTTTATAATACAGTTTACTGATAATAAAGTATAGTCTTTCTATATATTAAAAGCACAAAAAAAGACTAAAATAAACACGCATCTTCAAACAAAGCTTCAGAAATCACATGAACAGGACATTCTTTCCAAAAATCTTCAAATCAATAGATTGTTCTTTGCATCCCATGAATAATTCTTGATGTCTTTGGGGCTTTTTATACGCCAGGGACAGAGGACGCAGAGGTAACACAATCACTGATGATATTACAATAGTTATAGAGTCTCAATGCTCTGATATTTGTTCAATGTTCATGAAAATTTCTATTGTATGAAAACTTCTCTGTCTTATTTTCAAACCAACTGCAGTTCTCTAATTTCCGATTACTTATTGTTTTATGTGAGTTATAATAAAGTAGACAACAAAGTACTATAGTCAATGTTTTGTAAAAGTCAATGAACTCCAATTCTCACCACTTCATAGGCTGTTTCTAGTTTTTCTATTTCCTTCTTGTCAAAAAATTCACGGCCCATTCCTGCCACAGATATCGCCTTGATTGCCATGGCCACCATGACTTTTCCCAAAGGAATATGTTCTTCAGGGCTGTATTTTGCAAGGGTGTCTGCAGTTTCTTTGGCAATCTTTTCAAATCACATGAAGAAATTAAACAATATTATAAGTAAAAGCATAAAAAAGAAAGAATGGTTGTGCAAAAAGTTCAGTTTTATAACACAACTTGAAAAGTTACATGTAAAAGACAAGGTTGCTGCTAAGAGCAGGAGACCAGGGATTTCACTCGGCTACTATTAGCATGACCCCTGGCTACTTCAATGACAAACAAAAGGAAAATGGAACCAATCCTAGCTCTTCATTCTGTGGTGGCGCCATAGAAGTACACAAAATGTTAAAAACTATATAATACAAGCTTGAGTTCAATATTATTGTCGGTAAACAAATTTCAATATACTGCATAATTCTTATGCATGAATTCACCTGTCAAAATATTGACCAATCTGAGATAAATTATTGGTCTGGAGCATGACCAAAAGCATGAGCAAGCTCAAAGCAAATCCTTAAAAAATTATTTTCAGAAGTTTTCGTCGAAATTCATAAGCCATGCTGGGTATGTTTGGGAATCTCTTCCCCTCTCCTATCCCCACAGTCCGTACAAGCAGACGGGCATGAATGAGTAAGCTGACATCATTACCAAATTTACTTCCATTGATAGGTTTCCAATTTCAATACCAACACAGGTTCCGCTGCACATACTTTGCATGCGCAGACATTCCACTAATATTTAACTTAAACAACTTATATTCACCATGACAAAGTGTTCATAGTAGTCTTTTACAGCTTCATGACTAAAGCTTCTATCCATGAGCTGACGCCTCTTTCGACCACCTGGACCATTCGCATATTGAATACTCTGTTTACCAATAAGGGGTTCAAACATCTTGAATAGATCAGCTGCAAAAGGAAAAAGACTCTAGCAAACTGCACGTTCAAACAAAAAAATCTCAGGTTTGTACTGAATACATGTAATGATAAGTTTACCATCTCATAGTCCTCAAGCAACGCAGCTGCAAACAGGTTTTAAGTAAGTTGATAAGGCTGTATGCTACAACCTTTAAGTTATCCAAGTTTGGAACTAAGAATCTTTAGTACCCAGCAAGGAGGCAGGGTTACCGTTACATAGTTTCCATGATCAAAGACATCTTTGAAATAAAGCCTATTAAATGAACACTCAGCGAAAGAAAAAACTGGTCAAGAAAGCAAAACAAGAGGAGAGGAGATAAGGGGAAAGGTAAAAGTTGAGAGACCAGCATCACTTTTAAACCTTTCCCTTCCTCTTCCTGACATTTTTTCTGATCCGCAAATGATACAGGTGGCTTGCCTCTGTATGTACTCTATACTATTGATGTGCTTCACTAAATATGGATTCCAGACCTGACAACAATATTCCAAAATTGGATGCACTGAGGTCTTATAGGCTGTTGAGACTCCTTCAGAATTATTTAAAGCTGTATCAAATCCAGAACCTTATTAGCTTTAGCACAGTTCAATTTAATCCTAAAACAGAGAAGACTCCAGCCAGTGGTATTCTACTGGAGGTTTGTCAGACAAAAAGTACTCATGATGGTAACGGTCCTTGGATCTCAATAGGTGTAGGACCTTAGACTTTTCAGACTTCAGAGTAAAAAGCCAGAGTTACACCAGTGATAGGCACTATGGAGGTAAGTTTGAAGGTTTGCACAATCCAATACTGTCATTGGCAAAAAGCCCACAATTACAATAACTACGAAAGGAAGGTCATTAATATAAATGAGAAAGAGTAAAGGTCCCAAAATACTTCCCTGAGGTACATCAGGCGTTACCTCAGATTACTACCGATTACTACTCTTTGTGCAAAATATCATTCAAATATGATCTAACGCACTCTATATGATCTAAAGCACTTATTTTAGTCAAGAAATCTGAGATCCATTCCAATAATAAAAAATATATATATTGACCCTTGATTCCATGATGTTGATGCTTTAGTAGCAGGTGTTGATAGGACACTTTGTTGAAGGCTTTTGGGAAGTCTAGAAAAATAAATATTGCATCCACAGAGCCATGCTCATCAAGAATACTAAACCACTCATGGACAAGCTGGAGCAGCTCAGTTACACATGAGCAAAGTGTTCTGAAGCCATGTTGATTATCAAATATAACTTATTATTGGATAGAAAACTCATTATATGATTGTGCATAAGTCATTCTAAAGACTAGACAAGCATACTAGTAAAAGAAACAGGGCAATAGTTTACTTGGAAGTTTATGCTGGTTTTCATACTTACGTGGTCTGTCAAAGATTGGATTTACTTCTTTCCAGTACTCTGGAGAAGCCAAACTGACGACATACTTCTGGCCCCACCAGAAGCCTACTATACCGCCATATTTCTCATGTAATAACATCAAGTATTCATGGAGACTTCCAGCTTTTCCCATGTCAAGAAGATTTCCCATTCTGCAAATATATTATATTATGTGGCCCAGTTGTTGTTTTCTTTTAAAAGAAAGCTTACAACAAGTGCATGTTGTTCAGTTATAATGTGGGAATTATGCTTTGGTTTTCATGACCACTCATATGCCTTTCCTATATAATCACAAACAACAGACTTTAAATAACAAGACAAGGCATCATGCTATACGGTAAATTCACAAATCATGGCAATCTTTGTGCTGTTTTCTTGCTATGTTTTGCACAAAAATGCACCAAATATACCAACAAGAAACGAAAAAATGAAAACTAAGAAAAGACAAAAACCTGAATTTTTTTTCTCAATTTAACTAACTATACATATCTTGTCAGAATAGACAGAAATGAAATTAGTTTAAGACAAAAAAAGTTCCAGTAAGGAGCTTCGCATTAATTGTTTCCTTTAAAGCATGAAAGAGATCGCCAACAGATTTAAAATTTAATTTAACACATTAAAGTACCTTATCTCCGGGGGAGGAGGGGGTACTCCCTTTTATAAGCTACAGTAAAATCCCGAAAATAAGCCCTTCCATGTATAAGCCCCTCCAAATATAAGCTCCCCAAACTTGTAACGCAAAAAACCCTCCCTTAAATCGCCCCTCCAAATATAAGCCCCCCGGGGGCTTGTACTTGGAAATTGCCCTCAAATACAAAGTAAAACAAAACAAAAACGGTAAATTTCCTTCCAACTATAAGGCTACCCCAATCGATTTTGAAATGCAAATTTCGCTCTATAAATAAGCCCCTCCAAATATAAGCCCCTCCAAAAATAAGCCCCTCAAAAAGGGCCTTTGAAAAATATAAGTCCCAGGGCTTATTTTCGGAATTTTAGGGTATATAGTTATGTGCAACAGGGGTCTTTTTTGCATGAGCATGCGCGACCGCTGACTTTTCAAAGAGCACGCGACCAGTGACAGCGACCATGCTGCATAGTCATAGGAACCAAATTGTTCACTTTGAAATCCTGCTTGAGATTGAAATGGTAGCAGGAACTTAAGAAAGACCTTCGTTGTACAAAATAAGTAAAGATCTGTTGATTTAAAGTGGAGACTGATGCGCTGAACGAGGTGAAAGAGCAAGTTACTCAAGGATGTCTGACACGAACATGGCTGCTTGTTGTTGTTTGGCGCTCGACTCGTGTCTTGATTCCCCTTTAAGAACCGCAAAGTTTGGCATAGAATGCATTGCTGATGCGTAGCTACTGAGGAAAATGTTCTTTATTTAGTGTTTGTCTATAAATCGGATGTAAATCAGTTTCTCGATGCCGTAGAGGATTACTGTGAATTATTTGTTAATAGCTGATTTAGCCATATTTCGGGAGTGGATTAATAACGATCAGCGGGCGACTACCACGCCGTTTTCAGTTGGAATAGAAAGTTTTTGCCTTAAGTATTTTAGCGATACAAAGTTTGTTAACAGGAAAATTGTAGAACTTCTTGTTTTTGCGTGGACTAACATTGTAAGGCATCCTTTACAGGAATTTGCTTTTCGCCAGAACTTAAATGTTTTAATGATTTTTAACTTTTGGTCGGCATCACATGTTTACTGTACCTCTTGGGAAACCTAACCGTTTGTTTCATCAAAATCGGTCAGAAGATTGGACTTTAATTTCGGCCCTATTGAATGCAGTTTTGACTGTGTCTCATTGATATTCA
This sequence comes from Porites lutea, assembly GCF_958299795.1. Taxonomy (NCBI): domain Eukaryota; kingdom Metazoa; phylum Cnidaria; class Anthozoa; order Scleractinia; family Poritidae; genus Porites; species Porites lutea. The sequence continues at coordinate 15,899,249 of NC_133203.1, forward strand.
TTTTTTTTATTGTTCGAGACATACAGAGTGACTACCACCAACATCTCACCAGGTGACTAATCCACGTCTCGTGTGCTCTTAATTTTGTAGCTTTAAAGTGCTGGGAAAATTGTAGAACATATACTAATTCACTGCTGAACTGAACATCGGCTTTCGGGCACTTCGAACCCACTCGCTGAAATTTGCTATAATGTTTTTTTTTTTAAATATTTCTCTTCCTTTCCGATTTCAAAACAAAGAAAATTGAAAGTGTTTACTTGCATCAACAAACGTTTTTGCACTTTGGTTAGACTCTGATGAGGCCAGCGCAATCCTCCAGGCACTACATATACGCGCGCTGTTGTCCAGGTCAAGTGGGGAGATGAAATTTGATAGTAGCTCGTGTATGTTAAAGCCGGTCTACTTCGCTTTTGTTAATACCATGTTAGAGTTTTTTTTTGCAAACTACACATTTGTTAAATCACGAGCACATTCGCCAAGACCAACGAGCAAAATAGTCGCTATGATACCTTTGAGACGCGCCATTTTGATGAAGACAAATCCTGTGGTGAGCCTCCATGCACATCGCTTGTTCAGCGGTCGCGCATGCTCATGCAAAAAAGACCCCTGTTGTTATGTGCCAGTTGTTGTTGTTGTTGTTGTTGTACCAGTATGTATGTGTCGGTTTGACCTAAAACTAAGGCAAGAGGCCCATTTCCCAAGTCCTAGGAACTTTTCATGCCCAAAATCAAGTATTCAAATAAAAATCTAAAAGTGTGGGTTCAAGCTAACAAACCAAACCAGCATTGTGCTTGAATAACTCATAGTTTTAGAAAAATATTTGTAAAACTATTGAAACCTCGATCTTCAAGGTACCTAAGGTACAACAAATTTTTTTGCAGGTCCCAGGGTCCCTTCCATAGACATGTCAGTCAACTGGATAATTACTTACTCTGAGTCTGATGGCTCTTCTCCTGGAATTGCTGGACCTTTTGATCTTCCTCTCTAAAGGAAACAATTGATTGCATTTTCTTGTAATTAAACAGTCAAAGGAATTTATGAAAGGAAGAGATCTTGCATTATACCACGTAACCTATTCAAATGTGATCTTACAAATTGATCCAGCCCCCAATGTGAATGACTTAGGGTATTATATGAAGTCTTGCAAGAAGTACATACTATCAAAATTCGCAATCATTGTTTTGTTGCCAGGATTATTCTTTGACAGTGACTAAATACGTGCAAAAATGCTCCAGAAACCGTACTGCGAATAAGAAAAATTCAAGTTTTGAGCTTAAAATGGACTAAATCTCAAACTAAAGCACAGAAAAGCTCAAAAGATTGGAGATATGGTGACCTGTAAGGGAGAGCGGGAGATCAGTGCTGTATCCAGGAGACTCCCGGATAATCTGGGAGAATTCGCATGTATGAACAGGAAATTGCCTGCAAGATTGAGTTGATTTATTTGATGAATTTGTTTGTGCTCCAAGTCTTCAAGAGAAATAATGTGAATTTCTCAATTGCAATTGCTAAACATAAATCAATTTAAAACAAGACAGCGTTCATTTTGTCATTTGTCCTAAACTGGATAATTAAATTGGGGGTGTTGTAATAAACAGGGCATGAATTTTGGGATTTTTTTTCTCCTAAACAGGATCACGGTTTCAAACCCTCAACGGCTCGCCTCTACCCAAATATTGGTCGAGTACCCCCCCCCCCCCCACCCTCCCCTCACAAGCGTTTTACCCTCCTGCACTTCATGGGTGGATATCTACACCAGCTATGAAAGCGCGCACCGTATGTAACTCTCTAAGCCTCTATTCAAAATTGGACTACGGTGGCCTGATTAAGCTGGCATTCAGATTTGTTAAATGCTACACTTTGATGATCTCTGTTCGCTAATTAAATTGACCTTTAGTCTTACAAAGGACTAGCACTACAGTGAGCTTAGCTTATTATACGCGCGAGTGTCTACTTACAAAGTCAAACATGAAAAGAAGAACGACTATTAGTCCAAAAACCATCGCCACTGCAAACACACCCAGGTCATTGACAGAAAGATGAGTTGGAAACATCGTAAAACGCTGTTCAAACTACTATAAGTAATAAACCTCACTGCAAAACGATCAAACAAGGAAGGATGCTCTTGAACGTTGGTCCCAGTCCTTTTCAAGCGCCACGTAGCTCGGCGATCCTCGGTTGATCGTCGGGTCAATCATCCTCGGAGACCCAGGGGCAGTTCGTCGGGTCGATAAAATGTCCGTGGTGAAAGATCTTACAGTAAACTTTCACCACGGACATTTTATCGACCCGACTAACTGCCCCTGGGTCTCCGAGGATGCGGGTCAATCGAATCGTAAGCGGAAGTGGGATTTCATCTCGTGTAGGGGCTTAAGAGGATCATGTTACACAAATTATACTTCTATGATCTATACTTTTATTATTATTCGCTATTGATTATACCATCAGGTATTCAGGATATATAGTTAGATGAAAGCGAAACCTCCCAATGCAAAGCCCAAATGGCAAGCGTCTTCTGTTGGCAGCAATTACCTAAAGTCACGAAATAAAAAAGCAGGATATTTTGGTAAACTTATTTGGCCCCGGTCAAAATGTTAACAGAAAGATCTTACTCGGCGCCTGAGGAAGGGTGCATGAGAAGAAAATCTACGTGATTGAAAGTCAAACTATTAACGGTGGAGTTGAGTCATCCCAGGGTTCCTTAACACCACGGGGGGAGGTGTTAGGAGAGCGCATACCAGGGAGGAAGGGGTAAGTAGCGCTGAGTAGGTTGAGCAGGGCATGTTCATCACACAATTTGAAAAATTGGCTACAAATATATTTGAATAAGCGTAACGCTCAGATCATTCAATTACAATATTGATCGCACATGAAAGTTGGAAAACTGCCCCTCCCTGACCTGACTAAAAAAGCAAAGAATTTTAACATTGGCTTGTTTTCAAAATAGGTAGGATAGTATAAATCCACCGCAGATGAGTTAAGTCTCCTCATCGCGGCTCGGCCGCTTGAGTATTTTATAGCGCTGTGCAATTTTGCAAAAGACCTTTTGCATGTTTTATGAACTGGATCCTTGCTCGTTTTTCCTTTCTTTGTATTTTGAAAGTGGAACTCTACAAAACATGGTTAACCCCGTGAGGTTGCGCGTGTGAGACTGAACAGG
>NC_133203.1:15922408-16017408 GCF_958299795.1 Porites lutea
TTTATCGAAATAGCAAGCACTCTTGACAGGTGGTACACAATTGCCGACAAATACTTGTTAAGAATTAGTAGTATTGATACTGTCGTTGTGTGTCGTGTGTGCTGTGCGTGCGTGTGTGAGTTATTTGTGTATTATTTTTTAAAAATTGTAATGTCGGTAATGTGTGTAAAAATTAATGTTATTATTGTAAGGCAAGAAATTGAAATAAACAGTGATTAAATTACAAAAAAAAATCATTGCTTAGAAGCGATTACAAGGTGACGTCCCTGTTTATCTAAACGATCTACTTAAATTAAACAGTAACATCCACAGTAGACAAACCAGGTACTGTAATTTTAACCTAACCACTCCGAGGTATAATCGCGAAACAGAAGGAGGCAGAACTTTTACCGTCACAACTTGCAAAGCATGGAACAGCTTATCTTTGCCTGTAAGGCAAAGGGACTCAGCTGACTCTTTAAAAAAAAGCATTGTGGAATGAATTTTTTTAAACAACAGCAGAATCTTGATCATTTTTCTATTTAAGTTACTTGATGAACTGTGACATGATTATAGTGCTATATTTTATCTTTTACATAATTTAGTAGATTCTATAGTATCTGTATTCTTTGGTTTTTACCTTGTATTTTTTTACAGCTTAGTATATTCATTTACTATTTTATTATTTATTTATTTATTTATTATTTAGAGGGCCACAAGTTTATTAGCCCCGGCTATTTCGTGCTAACCCTCATAAAATAAAGTCTTTACTTACTTACTTACTTACTTCACTAGAGATAGTCAACAAGTAGTGATTATTCGCGTGAGGACATTCACGTGCGCATGCCTATTTCGCTCACTATACTATCCCTATCCTAACTTAAGGTTCTCCTCGTAGTCTTTGCTGGAGTGGCCGCCTCGTTCACAGGCGTCTCTCTTCTGCGTAGTTATGGAAATAATATATAGATTTAGCCAGAGCTAAAAGCGAAGCTCAGCGGAAAACTTCAAATAACACGTGACCACGATGAATTGGCACCTGATCCTGAGCCCACGATACGGTCATGCGACACTGGTCAGCAGATACCCTGTTTTGACATCTGTCAATTGACCATAATATGGATGTCTATTATCAGGTTAAACATAGGTTACAAGCTCTCTTACACTAGCTAGAAAATTTAACGTTTCACATTGCTTTGGTTGCCCTGTGGTGCGGACAGACGGGCGGACGGTCACGTGATTACCAAAATTTCTCGAATTGGGCTCTTCGCGCGCGGGTGGAGCTCCGCTATGAGATGTCCGCTTAATACAGGTGGCAAAGTACAACAAAGAAATACGAGCTATAATTACCTTTTAGGTTCTGGCCATATATTTGGGTCTTGAAGGACAACTCCAAATGGAAGAAGGATGGGAGTCTGAAAAATAAAATATAAACTTCTCTAGTGTTCATTACTGTTTAAATGTTAATAGACATATTATACACAAAGTTGCATATGGCCCAGCCTGTTCCAGGCTCTCAGACACTGGGGAAGACGCGAAAGAAAAAGGTAGGCGAAAAGTTGGCGGGCGGGAAAAAGGAAAAAGTTTTGTAGAAATCGGAACAATATAGTTTTATCACGTGATTCGGATTTGACAGACAGACCTCGTGGTATTGATCAGATAGATAGGACCTAGTTCTTCGGATCGGAGTAAATGTATGATCTTGTTTTGGAACCGATTTATTAAAGAAGATTTTATTGGTTGAAGATTGAACAAGGCTTGAATACGATTATCTACATGGTCCGTTCGAGCCGGGTGAAGTTGAGCGAATAATCATGGAAGACCTGTCCAGATTAAGAAGAAAGCGCGCGGCCCACCGAACATATGTTTTGAAGACTTTGAAATCTGTGGATGACTTGCTTCAAGATTACAACGCTTCAAAGAAAGGAAAGTTGAAGGCATTTCGCGATGTCCTTAACGATAAACTTGGTGTACTTAGTCTACTTAGCGAGCTTAATACAAGTATTTTGGATCAAGTCGAAGACGACGAAATAGACAAGGAGATCGAGGAAACGAGTGATCTGAGAGGAAACATACAGGAGCGTATTGTCAACATCGAGCTTGTGATCAGATCTGATAGTTCAAGGAGCGAAAGCGAAGATGAAGGTGGATCTCTGTACGCGGCTACAAGTGTCAGTTCGTCGAATAAATCGAGTGCAAAGAAAAAGGATGCGACACAGATCGCACAAACCGTGAAACTGCCGAAATTGGTGATCAAGAAATTTGGAGGAAACCACGCAGAGTATCAATCGTTTTGGGATAGTTTTGACGCCGCTATTCACAGCAATGAATCGCTGAATGACATCGAAAAGCTGAACTATTTACGTTCGTATCTGGAAGGCCCTGCTGCTGCGACGATAACTGGACTTGCCTTAACGAAAGAGAATTATAAAATTTCTGTTGATCTCTTGCGCGAAAGGTATGGAAACAAACAAGTCATTATCAGTTCGCACATGGATTCGTTGTTGAAGCTCCCGCGAGTGACTCTGGCGTCAGATATTAAGCGTGTGCGCGATGTTTACGACAAGATTGAAATTAATGTCCGCAGTTTACAAGCCCTGGGAATAAAATCTGAGATGTATGGAAGCCTTTTGATCCCGGTTATGATGGAGAAAATTCCCGAAGAGTTTCGACTTGTTATAAGCCGTAAGATGAAATCGGATACCTGGGACATAAATGAACTGCTAGACGCGTTCAAAGAAGAATTGGAAGCGCGCGAGAAAAGCAGATTCGTGGGAGGATCCAGTAATGTTGTGGAAAAACCATTGTCCAAACAAAACAAGTTACCAGAGCCAATTACAGCAGCTGCACTGCATTTGAGCGAACAGCACAAAATGAGTTGTTTCTTTTGCAACCACCCAGGTCACAAGTCGTTTAACTGCGTTACAGTGACTGATCCAGTGAAAAGGAAAGAAATCCTCAAAAGGAAAGGTCGATGTTTTGTGTGTCTTAAGAGGGGACACGTTGCCAGTTCATGTCCATTAGAGTACAGGTGTTTTAAATGTTGTGGAAGGCATCATGTTAGTGTATGCTCAGCCAACTTTCAGATACCGCCCACCGGAAACGGAAATGTCACGCAACCCAGCCCTAGTTTGCAGCGAGGAAACACGAGTCAAGATCCAGGAAATACCTCAACCCTTTACGTGAATGCTAAGAACTCTGTTCTTCTACAAACCGCGACGGCAATTGTTTCAAATCCCACAAGTATGAAGCTAGTGCAAGCAAGATTAATTTACGACAGTGGTTCCCAGAGAACGTACATTTCAAGTCGGTTAAGAAAGGCTCTCGACCTCCCCAGTTTAAGAGCGGAAAACCTGTTGATTAAAAAGTTTGGTGGAGACACTGAAGAGCCGAGCCAATATGATGTTGTGCAGTTTTGTGTTACTAGACTGGGAGGTGGAGGACTGAACTTGTATGTGGAGGGTTACTCGGTACCTAGTATTTGCGCCCCGTTGTCTCAACAAAAGATCGAATTCGCGAAAAGTTCATATGAGCACCTCTCTTCGCTGGAGTTAGCAGACAGCTCGATGGGTGGAGCTGAACTGCCGATTGATATTCTGATTGGAAGCGATTTTTATTGGCAGTTCATGACCGGAGAGACGCAAAGAGGAAGACGTGGTGGACCAGTCGCCATAAGGTCACATTTGGGGTGGGTCTTATCAGGTCCCGTTCACGAACCACGGCCACCATTGGTTGAATGCTCTGTTAATCTGACCAGTACTCACGTGCTCAGATTAGATGCCGAAGAAGTGAAAATGAACTGCCCTTTACAACAGGAACTATCGAAGTTCTGGGACCTTGAGGCTTTAGGAGTGATGCCAGAAAGTGAAGACGAGGTGTACAAACAGTTCCTAAACAAGGTTCAAATGAAGGAGGGTCGTTATTAAGTGTCACTCCCGTGGAAGAACATGCACCCTGCCTTACCAGACAATTACAGCTTGAGTTATTCTCGTTTGGCCTCGTTGATCACATGTTTGAGAAAAACCCCAGCGGTCCTCCGCGAGTACGACAGTGTTATTAGAGACCAAGAGTCTAAGGGTATCATAGAGAATGTCGGTGTAGAGCCCCCTGGAAAGGTACACTATTTGCCTCACCGCGAAGTCGTACGATCAGACAAGCAGACCACGAAACTTCGCATAGTCTTTGATGCTTCTTCAAAGAAGAATATCTTCATTTTCATAAATGCTTGGGGCCAGTGCTTTGGCAAGTCTTTCATAAATATCAGGTTGTTTTGCCAGCTGCTGCAGTTGCTCCCCATTGCTGATGGACATTATGATGAGATTCCGTTGTTTTAAGTTTGCCCTTGTTGGAGACATCGAGAAGGCTTTCCTAATGGTGGGAGTTGATGCAGCTGACCGAGACGCTTTGCGATTTTTGTGGGTGCAAGATCCGTTTGCTAAAGAGCCGAAGGTTGAAGTAAAGAGGTTTACCCGGTTGGTGTTTGGAGTATCCTCCAGTCCTTTTCTGCTGAACGCCACCCTAAAGTACCACCTAAACAAATATGCAGTTAGTGACCCTGAGTTCGTGAAGAAGATTTTGAAGGCCTTGTACGTGGATGACCTTACTACTGGAGGGCAGACCGTCAATGAAACGTACAAGCTGTTTTTGAAGACGAAGTTAAGGATGCTAGAGCCTGGATTTAATATGAGGAAGTGGTCGTCCAATCCCAGAGAACTTGTTGATAAGATTAAGTCCGCCGATTACAGAGAAGAAGAAGTTAACCTTGAACCGAAGAAGTTGAAAGAAGACGACAGGACCTACGCTACCACAACACTAGGAACTGATCATGAAGTCAATGAAGAAAGAGAGCACAAGGTCCTCGGAATCACGTGGGATCATGACAGCGATGAGCTAATAATTGATCTGAGTCAAATCATCAAGCCGTCACAAAACCTGCCTGTGACTAAACGAACAGTGCTTAAGTTGACTGCACAAGTTTACGACCCTCTGGGTTGGATATCACCGGTATTGATCGAGATAAAGCTGCTATTTCAGAAGATATGTCAGACTAAAGGAGACTGGGACGAGGAACTTAGTTTAGATCTAAAGCAGCGATATGAGAAGTGGATCACAGAGTTAAAGAACGTTGGCAGTGTAAGAATTCCGAGGTGCTACTTTAGTAAGGATGAGTCACTGCCCTCGTCTCTGCAGCTTCATGGATTTAGCGACGCGTCCTCGTACGCGTATGCAGCAGCCGTGTACCTTAGAATTGAACGAGGGAACAATGTACGATCAGTGCTGATTACTTCGAAAACCAGAGTGGCACCTCTTGGTGGTCAGACGATTCCAAGACTTGAGTTACTTGGCGCGTTAATTCTAGCAAGGTTGATAAGTCACGTGGCTGCTGCTCTCTCAGAAGTTGTGAAGATAGACAGAGTTCATTGCTGGGTGGATTCTACGGCAGTTTTCTGTTGGATACTAGGGGAATAGAAACAGTGGAAACAGTTCGTTCAGAATAGAGTTGTGGAGATAAGAAGCCTTCTTGGTCCCACTAGATGGAGCTACTGCCCAACTGATGCGAATCCTGCTGATTTGCCTTCGAGAGGAATGAATGCTTCCGAGCTTTCAGCTAGCGATGAATGGTGGAGTGGACCGAACTTCCTGACATTACCTGAAGAGCAGTAGCCACAAAAGCCTGACACAAGTTCACTTGAAGAGAATGTGGTTCATGCGATTGAATCTGAGTGCAAGAAAGAAGCCTTGATCACAACTGCAAATCTCGTAACTGAGTCAAAGTCATGTTTGAGTGAGTGCTTTGGATTGAAGCGATTTAGCAGTAGTAAGAAACTGTTCCAGGTACAGTGTATGTCAGAAGATTCATCACGAGATTAAAGGAAAAGGTCAGGAACATCAGAAATTCCCAGCCTGCAGATGAGTTGATTTCAGTCGAAGAACTAGAAGATGCGGAAGTGCTGTGGCTAAAGGAGGTGCAGAGACCAATGTCAGAAGGAAACAAGTTTGACCAGCAGAAGGTTTCCCTAGGAGTATATGCTGATGCCAAGGGTGTCTACCGTTGTCAAGGGAGATTAGAGAACTCTGCATTGCCGTATGAAATGAAACATCCAGCGCTGCTACCTGCCAAGAGTCACCTGACCTCGCTTATTGTACGAGAGTGTCACGAGAGAGTGATGCACCGTGGTATTAAGGATACATTGACTGAACTCCGGTCACGTTATTGGCTGCCTAAAGGAAGACAGGTGGTAAAGCGACAGCTTCGAAATTGCGTGTTGTGTTCAAAGTTACAGGGGAAACCGTTCAGTCCCCCAACTGCCCCGAACTTACCAGAGTTTAGAGTGGAGAAGAGTTTTGCCTTTGCGAATACAGGAGTTGACTTTGCCGGCCCCCTCTACGTGAAGAATGTGTTCGGAGGAGAATCGAAGATGTATAAGGGCTACGTAGCGTTGTACACGTGTGCAAGCACTAGAGCTGTTCACCTAGACTTGGTCCCAGCGTTGGATGCGCAGTCTTTCATTAAAAGTTTGAAGAGATTCTTGGCCCGTAGAGGATTGAATAAGCTATTTGTTTCAGACAACGCGAAGACTTTCAAAAGTCAAGATGTTCAACAGTTTGTCCGTGGCCATGGAATTGAATGGAAATTCAATATGCCGCGATCCCCATGGTGGGGAGGATTCTTTGAAAGAATGGTGCGTTGCACGAAAGGCTGTTTAAAGAAGACTCTTGGTTCTGCTAGATTGACGTACGAAGAACTTACTACAGTCCTCACAGAGATCGAAAGTGTTTTGAACTCTAGACCACTCACTTATGTGTATGAAGACGAAATCGAAGAACCCTTGACACCTTCGCACCTAATGCTTGGAAGGAGATTGCTTTCGAATGGTACAGTTACAGAAAGTGCTGCAGGACAGTCAAAATCACAATTAAGCAGTGTTGACATCACCAAGAGAGTTAAACACCTCAAGTTGCTTTTGGAACATTTTTCTAGCAGATGGCAAAGGGAGTACTTGACAGAGGTTGGACAATTTCACCAGTACGCAGCAAACGACAAAAGAACACGTCTTCAGAAAGAACTAGCCACTGTTAAAGAAGGAGATGTTTTTATCGTGAAAGAAGAGAACCGCCCAAGAGGGAGCTGATCAAAGGACGAGACAAAAAAACACGTGGAGCAGTTTTAACTGTTGTCGGAAACAAGGGTCCACTGACTGAGCTTAGAAGACCAGTGCAACATCTGGTTCCCGTTGAATGTAGAGGAAGTGTTAGTGTCCGAGCCGAACTGAAAAAAACTGAGAAAGAAGAAAGAACCTTTTTTTTCGTTTTAGAACAAAGCCACATTGCTCCTTTCGACCAATTTGGTGGGGAGAATGTAGAAATCGGAACAATAGTTTTATCACGTGATTCGGATTTGACAGACAGACCTCGTGGTATTGATCAGATAGATAGGACCTAGTTTTTCGGATCGTAGTAAATGTATGATCTTGTTTTGGAACCGATTTATTAAAGAAGATTTTATTGGTTGAAGATTGAACAAGGTTTGAATACGATTATCTACAAGTTTCCTCACGTTTTATTTTCGTGTTTGCTCTTTCTCAATTCAGCGGACCCGACTATCTCGGAGCCTGGAACAGGCTACATATGGTCAAATTTTGTCTGTAGTGAAAAGTGGGAGATACTAGAATAACTTGTCATTTCTGGAATCAAGACATTGCTAAAAAATATAGCAAGTTAAGAAGGTATTGTTAATGGCAAAACACACAGGTATGGCAGCATACAGCCATACGGTAAATCTAATTATATTACATACCTCTTTAGGAATCACATATTCTCCAACTTGGAGATCAAATTCATGGACTCTGGCTCCCCATGGAGCTAGAACTGAAGCACGGAGGGTCTCATCAATCACCTGACGCGTGTATCTAATGGCAACAAAAAATAAGTTACTCCTTCAACTGAATAAGTTATCAGGAGCCTATAACGCTGATAACCCACAGCTAGCCTGTGTACAGACGTCCCCACTCCCTCAGGAAAAATCGGGAGAGGAGACGTCTGTGAATCGCTGTCGTTAATCGTGTTCCGGTATAAATTTGCATAAATTATTTTTTTTGTTCTTTCGCTAGTTGAAAAGGCACAGGTAGGTCGAAAAATAGCTCTGGCGTCTGTGCACAGGCTAGACAAACATCTTCACGTTGAAGATGATTACACTCAAGCCAGGTCAAGCGTACCTCCCAAGATCCAATTAATGTATTTATTATTCGAAATTAAGTTGAACCGTTGGTAGTTGTAGATTTCAGATTCATCTCTGTGTGCATTTTCGCATGCGTAATGAGCCGTGAATTCACACGCGATTTAGTTACGAAATTTCTACCAGCTCAGTTTCCCTGAATTTGATGTAAATGTCTTCTAAGACATCTAATCCATTCAAAGATTTTCAATCTGACCAAATGCAGAGAAGTTCTCTTAAAATATTCACTGCTCATTACGCATACAGGAATGCCGATTTAAATTTGACACCAGTTACGGGAACGACTAACGGATTCATTTTTTCAAATAATCAATTCATTAATAGAATCTTTTTGGGGTAAGCTTGACCTACCTTGGCTGTTAACGTTGGATTTTGTATGCCTTCTCTTTTATTTACAATACCGACTGGTACAGACAGACGCACCCGCAACCGGTGCAGCAAACATCGGTAGTATGCCTTTTCGAGAGAGCCGAAATACAAATAACGGCAAATATGAATGTCCACAAAGGCTGAGCTTTTCCCCGGGGAATCTGTTCTGAGTTTCATTCACCAATCACAACACCGGAAATTATTTGCGTCATGGCATTAACATTACAACCAATCAGAGGCTGTCCCCAACATTCCGGGGAAACGGGAACACGATTATCGTCGGCGATTCACAGACGTCTCCTCTCCCGATTTTTCCTGAGGGAGGGGGGACGTCTGTCCACAGACTTCCCACAGCAAGCAACTCTTTGTCTCTACAAGGCGTCTATGAATGTTACAGGTCATAAATGAATTCACGTTAAAATTATTTAACCCAGGTTGATTCTCAATTATATTTGTCTCCAAGCACTAATACATGAATAATATGAGAATCAACCTAGGTTAATTTTCAATAAAAAATTTTAACGTGAATTTAATTTTGACCTGTAACAGCCAAATTCTGCCTCTTATAATCAAATCACTTTTGAACAACCCTTGATTTTTATCCTTTTGCCTTCTTATTTTGGCATATGATAATATTGAAAAATTTGTCTGTTCGGTCTATGTATTTGTTATATTCATGTTTTAGACCCATTGGGATAAATGTTCACAAAGTAGCCTTCACCCGAATTCAAATGTTTCCTTATGGGAAAATGTATGATCATTTCGTCAGGGCAAATCAAAGTGGCCGTATGTATAGCGGGATTCCACTGAAACATGAATTAAAAGTGGAGCCTCAAAATAAATATGTCACTGACTTGAGTTCTGAGGAAACCATTGGTTTGATGTCTTCATCCCCCAGAACTTCATCTATTTCCTGGTAAACTTTTTCCTGCACTTCAGGGTGTTTGGTAAGGAAGTATAAACACCAAGTCATCACTGAAAAAATAAAGACTGTTTGTACAGATACCTTTTAACAAGTTTAGTTATTTTAAAGGGTTTTGTTTTCAAGGGTTTTTTTTTGTAATTTGAGTTTCATAGCCTAACCAACATGGTTATCCAAACTTCACCAAGGCATGGATTTGACAGATATATCGGAATTGACTACTTAAACGGATTTGTTAGACTAAAATAAAAAAAGGTTAATATACTGGTAATGTATATCTAGAAGTAGGCATCCTTAGGATTTAAAGACGATTTTGGTTTTAACAAAACAAACACGTCATGTTTTTAGCTACACATAGCTGAGGAGGAGGATACAACAAAGTGTAAAACAGGGAGGTCCAACCCTTAACCCTTTTAAATACCTTTACTTACAAACACGTACACCTTCCATGTAGGAAAATGGTACTTACTATATCCTGTTGTATGGAAGCCTCCAATAAAAAAGCCTATGACATTGTCACAAATCTACAAAAAGATGAATTATGATATTTTAGCAATCTAAAATACTTTCTTCCATTATTTTTACTTGGTTTAACATTTTATCAACAAGGCCAACATGCACAGCAGGCACGAATCCACACCGGTTTCCACTGTTTTATGGAAATGGGTCAGATTTTTCATAATAAATATATATTTCAATAATATAAAAACACTTTTCATAATTGAAATCTCGCCAATATCACTATGGGATAAAAACATGTGAAAATGCTGTGAAATATAGGTGAAATACCCTGTGACAAGAAAACACCCTGTGAAAAAACCTGTGAATTTTGCACAGCCTAAATTTTGAGAAAATTTCAAAATTTAGGACCCTGTGAAAAAACCTGTGACTAAAATAAGCCTGTGAAAAACACTGTGAAAAAACCTATAATAATAATAATAATAATAATAATTTACATTTACACAGCGCAAACCTCTATATAAATATATTCGGTTGCGCTTTACAATATTGTTATATTAAATTTATGTTAAAGGTGACTAAAGCATGAAAAACTATTAAAAACTACAATAAAAACAATGAACAAATGAACAAATTTTGAGAAAATTGCTCAACAAACACCTCTGAAAAACCCTGTGAAAAAACCTATGAACAAAGTTTGAGAAAATTTCTTAAGGAGCACCATCTGAAAATCCCTGTGAAAATACCTGTGAGCAAAAAATGGTTGAAATCGATAACAGAAATTTGTAAAGAACCATTGAAAAAACCTGTGAATAATAAAGGGATGAATAATAATGAGTACTAGTGTTATTTTACATGTGAATAAAACACATGCATTAGTAACTGTTTTTTTTTTGAGACTGCCCTCCAACCCCTACTATCTGAAGGCCTGGATCTGCTACCATTCTCTGCAGTGTTCATACCCTCTTATGCTCCACTTGGATTGTCAAGTGCCCATATGGCACATGCGTGAAAAGAATAACACTTTTGGTTCCTCTAGAAGTGGCAAGCATACAACAATCAATATAATTTCCGGGCAAAAATTTTATTTACATAAGAACCCTTTTACTTGTCATTAAAAAGGGCAAAGCTGGCCATCTGCTGCACACTAATAATGCAACTTAATGACATGTGAAATCTTCAAGTTCCACAAAATGATGTTAAGGTTTCAGCATTTTGGGGGCTAAAATGTGGAAACCTTGTCGAGAAAGTATTGAAAGAAATCTAGATATTGTTTAGATTTTATTGGACATTATATAATTTGTGTCAACATCTTTGTTGTTCTCGAGGATATTTATATTGAAACATGACGAGTTATCTTACCAATAAAATTGGTTTAAACTATTCAAGTTAAGAAGTATTGTTCTAAACAAGAAAGACACATTATATCCTTCTCACTTATTATTTAACAGGCCCTGGTTGTTCAAATGTTGCATAGCACTATCCACTGGATAAATCACCATCCAGTGGATAAGTATTTGGGAATTAAAACCAACTATGATATCCACCGGATAGATTTTTATCCGGTGGATAGCACAGTCCAAAGTTTGAACAACCCATGCCAGCATAATGAAACGAATACCATGACCTTTCTAAGGAGATCACATGTTGAAACTATGACTGAATTTAACAAAATGGTAATATTCATCATGCAAGCATCGAGTTGTGGATGCTATTTGTTGATTGCTAAACGTGAAAGAAGCAGCCAAGCATGTTATGCAAATGTTCTAATAATATTGTGAAAGAAGATATAATTAATGCACAAAAAAACAAAAAAAACTGTTGGGAAATATAATTATTGTTTTATGACAAGGTCATAATTATAAACTATTTTCAATAAAAAAAGGTAAAAAGGGTTGTCAATTGTATTGTTATCACAGGAGAATACCATCCATTTTGGGAGTAAATTTAAACCATTTATTCTCTTAGACCGCTTTCACTTCTTACCTCCCACAATAATTGTGTTTTCTTTAATTGGGGAGGTCACTTTCCTTCAAACCAGCCTGCCAAGTAAACTTGACTTAATGGCCCGTTTTATGAGCAAAATGTAATGAAAGCGGTTTTAAGGCTCCAACTTCTCGACTATGCATGGATGTGATTTTTTTTTATGTCAAGCAGCAAACCTGAAGATCAGTAGTTTGAAGTGTTTTCCACTAATGACTTGAAAAGTAGGTTGAGTTTGATCGTCTGGGTGAATGTAAGTCCTGAATAGGACTGTTGTTGTTGATGGTGACTCAGACATTTCTACAACCTGTGCGGTAGTCATCTTCAGAGTCAAAGTGAGTTGTATCACGTAAGTTGATGGTATTATACTCTGGTTATTGATCTGATTGGTCAATTACGTCGCGATGTTATTGGTCAAGACTAAAAATGTCATACTTACAAAAAAGGTACAAGACAAGAAACTCGGCTCAACTTTGTCCACTGGAGATTGGTGGTTCAAGCCTCGGCGTCATGTTATCTCCTAACCTAAGACAAGAAATTTTGTTCCACTTTGTCTCTTCACCCAGGTGTATAAATGGATACCAGTGACGTACTGTTGGGAGTAACCCTGCGATGGACTAGCATCCCATCAATGAAGCAGTAGCAATACTCTTAGGTGTTTGACATGTTATGGACAGTGGGATAAGCTCTGGTTGTGTACACAATAAGTAAAGGTCCAACATGTATAAAGGGTTAGTTTTAATCGTTTGTCTCACGATTGTCACTTTGATATTGATCACGACATTTCGACCACACACTGCAGGTCTTCATCAGACGATAGTGTTGATTTACTGGGTCGAACTATTTGTACCACTGTGATTGTTAGTGATTGGTGTATCACAAACCTCGCTCATGGTTGGTGGGACGTTTCGATCCAAAGCATTGTTGGCATTGTGAGAGGAAAAAACTGATCCCTCGGCGGTCCGCTGTGGTACAGGTCGGTTGTCATTGTGTGATTGTAAATGGAGGCAAAAAAAGAGAGGGTATGCGAAGTGCTCCTATATTGTCAGTCCGAATCCATATTGTCGCTTCAGGAATCTCAATTCCACTGTCCCTGTTGATGTTGTTAGGGAGATGTCTTATGTGGATAGCCTCCTTAACTCTACAAGAGTACCAGTGAGGGTTTCAGTCGATAAACTTAACTTTCAAAAGAAGGTTGAGTTTGATCGTCCGGGTGAACGTAGTCCTGAATAGGACTGTTGTTGTTGACAGTGACTGACGTTTCAACAACCTGTGCGGTAGTCATCTTCAGGGTCAAAGTGAGTTGTATCACGTCAGTTGATGGTATTATACTCTGGTTATTGATCTGATTGGTCAATTACGTCAACTTAACTTTGTCCCAGAGCGGATAATGCCCGGTCTTATTGGCATGTTCAGAGATGGCCAATAAGTTTGAGTTCATGAAAGCCGTATATCCCTATTGGCTTCTTAATCCGTTCATGCATGCACCTTCCTGTTACACCAGTGTATACTTTGCCGCATTCACAAGGAATCTTAAACACTACTCCATCTTGTTTTCGTGTATCCACAGGATCCTTAGGTCGCACTAAGTGTGATCTTAATGTTGTATCGGATTTGAAAACAGATCATACGACATGCTGTTGTAGGCAACGATGAAGAACTGCTGTAGATTTAAATTCGGGTGAGGGTTCTTTGTCAGATGCCTACCGGTTCCTGGAGTTTGTGATGTTATTCAGGAGCATTATGACACAGAATAATTTAAAAACCACAGTTTGCCATCATCAACCGCATGTGGCAAGCGGACGGGAAAGATTGGCAATTTCGATGACACTTCTCTCAGCAGCTTCGCTTGATGGAACAAACCAGAGTCTGGTGTTTGTATCCAGCTGAGGATTGCCAAACCAGTCAACTACTGCAATATAATGTTCACTATGGCCAGAAGAATACTGCAAAAAATACTGCACCCTCCCAAATGATGGTGAGGCATACCCCTCTCTTTTTTCTGCCTCCATTTCTACACCCTGAAGTACCCAGATGGCCCCCCTGGTTGCGTCACTTAGCTGGATGTAATGGAACTTGTTGGCACAGCTATCCCCCCCTTTTAGCATGCTGGTTTCATTGGCAGAAAGATGGTGTGACTCTTTATAGCTGCCAGCATGAAATGGAAGGGAAAGTGGCCAACCTTCTTTTATTCCTTGCACGACGCTTCTCAGTCTAAAATAAAGTTTCTAAGGTGGCATACTCTGCGCAGACCACCTTGTAAACTTTACGCAGTTGCGCTGATTCCCATGGTGTTAAAAGGATGTTCTGTCCTTGGTCTTTCTTGATACCAGACAAACCAGTGGACAAAGTGGCAAGAACTGGTTGCCTTTCATCAGGAAACTGCCAGACTTCATTATCAGTTTCTTCTGCAAATAAAAAAAACACATTCTTATGATTTTTTTTTTATCAATTGCCAATCTATCTTCTGCAAATATCACCTCAATCAGGTAATGCAATATTCCTTTAGAAACAAAATCAATTTTTTACTGTTAAATAATGTATTCAGCAGTTTCTCTAGATGTTTGTATCACCAAATACATGGGTTCCCTCTGGGAGGAGCTATGACTGGGAATACGTGCGGGTATCAAAATAAACATAAAAAGATTATTGGTTAGAGTTATGTATTCATTCTTGGGGTCTAATGAACTGTCAAGCCCTCAGTTACACAAATAAGAGAATAGGTCTGAAGGTACACTAAAAGCGAGGAATGCACAGTCTGTTGATCAACAATGTGTAATACATTGCATTAATAAAACTAGTAAAAGTGACAATTAACACAGTTATTGCCCAGAGCGAGGACCATTAAATTAACATTAATACACGCATGAGACCAAGATGAAGAGGTTACTATAATAAGCTATTTTCGTACAATGATTTGGTGTTTTTTACAAACCCTTCAAAAGTTTTATATTTATTGCCTGAGAGCCAGGTGGGAAAGTGTTTGGTTCTAGACCAGCCTGCGTAATTCAGTATTGAAGTGTAATTAGCATTCTGAGATTGAGTTGTTAGCTGGCTGGCATTTAACTTTTTAGCAGCTTTTGCCGATCATATTTTGTTCTAGTACGCACATTTGATATAATTCATTGAATCTACATTAGACTTCAGTCATTTGCTTAATGCTACAGATCTGTTTCATTTTGTCAAAAGATGACCACACTCATCGGGCAATTTAACGAATGACCCGTACACTTCAAAACTGGCACTCCGTTGCTATGCAATTTGTAAACAAAAATAGTTCATAGTTCAGAGTTCATTTAAGGTGATTCCCTAGTAAAAGAACCTAACATAGATTGTAGATGAAACTTGGTACACTGATGTAACAAGTCAAGAAGATGATAAAAAAGTAATAAAAAGTGGGGGTCACCATGCTCGTTTTGACTTCACAATGCTGACAAATACGTTTATTTTGGACCCTTTGACAAAAACCACGCAGCCCAAAACTAGACAAAAAGAAGAGATTTTTTCGATGATGCATGTGATACCGCCAAGAATTTGACTTTATTGTATTGTTTATCCACTTACATACCAGAAAAATGCCTTTTAATTCTCCTGTTTTTACTTTACGCTCCAAAGTAGAATTAAATTGGACACACGCTATTCGACCCATGATAGCTCAATCTGTACAATTTAGTAAAAAACTGAACATAGATTTGTGCCAATTTTTTTCTCATCGAAAGGAAGCACTGTCCTTATTAAAATCATGAAATAAAAAATGGGGGTCACCGTACTCGTTTTTTGCGGTAGAGCTGCAGAAAGTGCGCACCAAATGCATTTTCTCCGATTTTTGAGAGAGGACTGTGGCGAGTTTCAAAATAGAATGTATGTGAAAGGGGGAAGAAAATATTAAAAAATCCGTTTTTACAGAATTTACATCGAGATATCACATTTACGACACAATGTGATAAAGAAAGCGTTTAAATGAAAATCAAAGTGAGTAAGCACAAGTTAAACATCCACTATCGAGGTTCTCCGTGAGGAAGTCGAACTCAGCAACACGCCAACTGCTTACGTTATGCACATTCCTAACACATTGAGTCTCACCTCGGCAAGAAACACCCGCAAGCAAAAATTCCAATAGCGTTTCTCTTCAGTCAACTTCATTTTAATAATGTTACTTCACATGCTCTTTTTTACGGCGGCCATCTTGTTATGCGCAGTAAGAGATGTGCAGTGCAAAACCAGGGAATCACCTTAATGAACTATGGGTATTTATATATATACAACTATTTCGAGAAAGGTTGTCGGAAAAAGTGCACGCGACAATCCCGAAAGGCATTGTGGGTGGTTTTAAGTTTACTGTTCCTTAAAAGAAATTTGAAAGAATTGGTAGGAAAGGCCATGGAAATGTGTTTGCGAGTGCTAAAGGAAAGTAACAAAAGTAGGTTCGACAGCTACAGTCGTCAGAAACAGTATATTGATCATATCCCATATTACCTTTCGGGATTGTCGCGTGCACGTTTTTCCGACAACCTTTCTCGAAATAGCTGTATATACAAATGTAATATATGTTGTATGTATGTGCAGGTCAATTAAGATTAGTGCATGTACCTTGTACAGTTTGTCAACTGAAGATAATTATTCAGTAAATATCAATGTTCACGTAGAGCCCTAATTAGCAATGCTAGAGTTTTTTTTGAAAAGGAGATTAATTATTAAAACTTTGAATGTTATGATGTACATGCAAGCTGCAGTATTGTTGTGGTAATTTTTACACATCATGATGATGACCTCAGATCAGACCTGCTAATCTGATTATAAGGTGAGTATATATAATTGTGTCAATGACTGGGTATGCAATTAATTCAAGGCTATGAAATTATGACTGCATGGTACCTAGATTGTGAAGAAAATTGAAGCCGAAAGCATCTTCCCTTGTCAGCTAGGCATGGATTGGATTACACCATCCAAAAGTAAGTAAGGTTGAAATGAGTGTTGTAGTATGCATATCTTTTAATTTCTGTGTGTTTGTTTTTCATTCGTCGATGTACACTGAAGTACTCGTCTGAAATTGTTCTGGCTAATTTGAACTCATACATGAATGTATAAACCATAATAATATTATACATGTACAGGGATATTTTCAATGCGGTCAAAAATATTAATGCCCTGCAGCATTATATAATTATCTTCTGCCAGCAGATCTAGATTTTTTCTCATAAAGACCTTTAAACAGATGCTTGTGATATCTCATTATAATAATCAGAGTTCAACAAAAGCTGTGAACTTTAATTTACAGCCAAAAAAAAAACAGACAGACAGACATCAGCAAACTGACCTAGGTTGAGATCAATTACTGTAACCTAGTTTGAAACAAATTTACCTAAAGAACAAATTGACCTACAACACATATATCAGAGCACCAGGCAAACTCCCATTTCAGAGGGTTTTTCACAGGTTCTGTCCCTGTGAAAAATGCCGTGTTCACAGGTTTTGACATTTTCTACCCTGTGAAAAACACTGTGAAAGTTCACAAGTTTTTAACAGGTTTTTCACAGGGTCTTTCACAGGTTTTTTCACAGGGTAAAAACTAACAGGGTTTTTCACTGGGTTTTGCATGGTTCTGACCCTGTGAAAACTGCCCTCTCAACAGTTTCACTGCACCCTGTGCAAAAAGGTGTGAAAAACATGCGAGAAAACATGTGAAATTGAACAGTTCACATGTTTTTTCACAGTTTAATTCACAGGTTTTTCACAGCATTTTCACGTTTTTATCCAGTAGTGTATGTTGTCTGAATGACTCAGAAAACCAGGAAAGGGACATTAAGAGTAAAAATCCAAAACATTTCCTGAGGAGCCTGCCCCCGAAACCTGCTAAAGAAGGTTACACCTTCAGTGCTTGTTAAGGAAACCAATCAGTATTCATCCTAGATCCACGCCTCCACAGGTGTGTCAGCCCTGAGGAGTACCCTTACAAGAGAATGTCAATGTTGTTAATGCAACTTCTATAGGCACCATGATCAATAAGTGGAGTGATCAACTGTAAAATTATCCCAATAAACTTAATAATAAATAACACCTGTTATGCAGCGTTTAATTAGTTAAAATAGCATGCATCAATATCCTAAAACCCTTTCAATCCCCTTATGGGTCACGGTTAAATTTGTAGAATTATCCAAAGTTCACATATTTGCAGACTAAAGAAAACAAATTTTATCAAGTAACAAAAAAAATGTCTAAGATTTGCAAGCGGTCAAGGTCATTGCTAAATATAAATAGTAGAATGTGAAAGCACTGCTGATAACATTTCATTTGAATGGTCATGCACACCATAGGATTTCATCTGCTGACTGAAAAGTTGTAACGTTGTAAATACGTTACTGTAAAAGTTCCGCTGATATTAGTTTAATTTGAATGTTCACACCTGACCATCTCTGGAATTGAAAGGGTTAAAAGTGAAGTCCAAACAGACCTCCTCTTTGTCCATGAAATCACAATCCAGAATAGAATCAATGAATAATTTCTCTGCTTTTTCCTCGTCCTCTCGTCTCTTCTTTATGAAGTCCTTTACAAGACTACGCATAGCTCCCCTTGCTGCCGAAAACCATAGAAGAGAGAATGTTTGAAAGCTGCTAAAATTGGACCTGATCTCATGTTACAAGCAAAGTAAAAGGCCTCAGATTGCTTGCCAAGGGACATGGCATCATACAGAGGCATAACTTTGAGAATACGACCAGCCCATAATCAAACATTAAAATGGAATGGAATGGATCGAATGACGTATATATGATGGATGGGTTTATTGATACACCATAAGTGGCAAGTCTAAAAAAGGCATGAGCAGACTTGATCCCCTTTTTGGGAGGTGGGGCTTGGATGTGGTATAAGCTGGCCTCTTCAAAGTTTTTATAGTATGTAAAAAACATGTGGCACACTAATAACCATTTCTACAAATGATATATAGATTTAGCTGGGGCTAAAGGCAAAGCTCCCATTAATGAAAAAACTTTGGAATGGAGTAATCTAATTAGAGTTGAGCCTGCTATCAGTTGAAACTGAAAACTTGTCAGCAGTAAATTTTAAAAAAAACACGTAACCTCGGTGGGTCGACACCTGAGCCCGCAATACGGTCAGGTGATACAGGTCAGTAAATACTTTGTTTTGACAGCTTCAATATGGATGTGAAATATCAGTTTGCAGGCTCCCACACTAGCTAGAAAGTGTAACATTTCACACTGGTTTTCCTGTGATACAGATGGACAGGCAGGCTGCAGGTGGCTGGATGTATAATAATAATAATAATAATAATAAGGATTTCTATAGCGCCATATCTGTAGGCGCTAATAATAGTCGTGTGACTATCAAAATTCCTCAGGTGGATAGGTAACCAAATTTTCTTAAACATGGGGCTCCGCTCACGCGAGCTTCCCACACGCACGGAGCTTAGCTGTATGAACAGTGAGGCAAAGGAATTAGCTGCCAGGTTCTAAATAATACCCCTGGCATTTAACCAAGAAAATACCATATGTACAGGTATGCTACCTTCTTGAAAATCTTTCTCTCTCTGGCTGTCTGGTTCAGGGGCAGGACCTGATAATCTAGCCTCCATTTCATCCCAACACTAAAACAAATAGAAATATGCAACAATTTACTCTGATGATGCAAAACTGAATAGTCAATTAACCCATTTGCCCCTGAACTGCCTGTAACCGCCCGTGCAGAGATCCGCGTCCTTTCTACCCTTTGTGATGTCATCAGTTTTAACGGTCAAGGACAACTTTGTCTGCTAACTTGTGCAGAGTGAAGAGATCTTTCAAACCATACCAGAATGAGCACAATTCAGTCAAGGACACCGGAGAAAGAAGCAAAAAACCATCTGACATTGACCTGAAAATCTCCATGAAAATTTTGTTCCATTGCACATCTACCTTTCCTTTCACCTAATCCTAAGATCCTAAAAGCTTTCCTAAAAACTCTTCCCACCAAAACGAAGCCTACAAAATGCCCAGCAAGAGAGAAAAAATGCAAGAAAAGCGAAAAAAGGGGGGAGGGGAGAAAGCGAAAAGCAAAAGTCAAGACTGCTGTATCTGTTTTTATTTTATTTTATGATTTTTTTTTTCATAGAATTTAATCGACCACATTTTCACGATAGCTTTTAATAAATATATATTTGACTTATGTATATCTTATCGTCTGTTATGCGCATATGAAAATATTTCTATTGTATATGCGCAATATAAGTTTTATATTTATTATTATTATTTATACATTTACTTTTCCCCTCATAGCAGTCATATGTGAAAGTTTGCTGCAATTGGGTATACAACGATAATAAATTGGAATATCATTATAATTATAAAAAAAATGAAATCCATGACAATTTTATCTTTTTTTGAAACTACTCACCATTCTAATGAGTTTTGAGCATTCTGATGTTGAGTAACAAAAGTTTACCCCATTTTCATTCAAGGGTACAAAAATCTCCTTTGGGAGATTCAAACTCTTGTAATTGTAAGCAGTGATGCCAACTCTCCCACTTTTGGCGGGAGACTTACGCTTTTTTGCCTCGTCTCCCACTCTCCCGCTTTGGTACATAAATCTCCCGCTTGTTACGTCCACTGTAAATATTGAATACTTAGTAAAAAATAAAACAGACTTAGTTAGAGATTTAGCCCATTTTTAGCTCAAAACTTGAAATTTTCTTATTCGCAGTATGGTTTCTGGGGCATTTTTGTACGTATTTAGTCATTGACAAGGATTATTTCGATGATCAAAACAATGATTTCGATGACATCTTACATGATGTACATACTATCAATGATTTTGATAGTATGTACATCATGTAAGATGTCATATAATGTCCTAAGTCATTCCCATTGGGGGCTGGGTCAATTTTTCGGGGAGGGGCGGGGGGCGGTTAGTGAAAAAAAGACAGTGCCCCGATTTTAGGTCTCCAGAGGTTGGCATCTCTGTTGTAAGTGCTAGTAAGAATTTCACTTGGAGGCCGCAATTGTTTTATAAACTTATAGGCATGACATTTTTATCTTGAGAATGCCAGGATTTTTCATAGGGGGCCTGATAATATCCGAAGATGTCTGAAGAGCACAACTTTGATGTGAAAAAATGGACCGCAAAATGGACAAGCAACAAATCTTTCTGAACTTTGATATGGTTCTTAGGAATTATTCAACTCAAGGGGAATTCACTTAGATTTTACAAAGTACATGTAAGTGAATTCAAAATAATAAGAACAAAGCTTAAAAGAAAGCAGACATATTTGTTAAGCAACGTTTTTGCCACCATCACTGTCACTGTCACTCCCTATTACCAGCAACCCCCCCATCCCCCCCCCCCAAAAAATACAAAATACAAAACAAGGCCTTAAACACAAAAGGTACTAAAGATTCAGTGAAGTAGTCAAATAGCAGTAATCATTCTGGCCTTTTGCCCTTGATTCATGTTTTCTGTTTTTGTGCCTTCTTTTAACCCATATGTTTACAATAATATTATAAACAATGACAATCAATCTGTGGTTGAAAGTGAACCAAACTTGCTGTTCAGCTTAACCATGTACCTGAATCTTTGTTCCATGTTCATGACTTTTCACTGCCCAGTCATATCAAAAGCTCTGTAATTAATTTGGTGGAGGGTCATTCCACAGTAATTTGGACAGAAAATATCAAAAATCAAAATTGTTTTTTTCACTCAATTTCTTGACAAATTGAAAATATACTATTTATAGTATGTGAAAATGATAAACTTTGTTTGCTGTCAGTTGTCGTGTATGCATAAATTATCATCAGTTACCATATACAGTGAAAATAGCTGTTGCGGAGGGGAAAGTTAAATGTGTTGCTGATAACAAACTATTAACAAGAATTTTGCTGAGCTGGTATGGGACAAAAACTACTTAATGCAAAGTTACTTTAGTATTGACCAACATTGATATTTTCACAATAATGACAGCAGCAGACAATGTCATGGATGCTGTTTTCCCCTCCGCAACATTTTGAGGCCTGATAGTTTTATTTTTAGGCTAAGTAATAATTAAATCAACTTTCTGTTTTCATATCTTCTAATTTTTGACCAAGGCTTAATTTTATTATGTTCTAATGGATTTCATGTTTTTAGCTGAATTTGATAAAGAATGATTAGTTTCTGTTGCGGAGGGGAATTCTGTTGTGAGTTTGTACTCAAACAATGCATTGTGGGATAGCTAAAACCATGTGTTCAAATTCAATATGGCTTCCTTGCTGAGTTGAGAAGTATTGAATTTTAAAAAATGCCTTCTACCACTGAAAGAAGTAGAAAGTTCAGAGAGAAAGTGAGAAGTGACCCTATTAAAAATAAAAGCAATTTTACTGTCACGCCAGTAAAATGTAGTTAATGGAACGTGACGCTAGTTATCAGTAACCCATTCATGGTGGTTCTTTTTCAACAAACCAATTGTGTAGTCAGGTTGTCAAGGTCAGCGAGCTCTAAGATGAATTGTATTCTAGCATAGAACTTTACGGCCTTGTTGTCTTAAGGTGACTCGACCCAGTTTTTTTGGGGGGGTACCATCCTACTTTGAAGCTCTCTGGTATCTCCACCTTTACTTTTATCGTAAGTCTAACACATAGAATGGATAACATATAGATCGATCTACAATATAACATAAAATTTTTGGCGATCGGAGTAAATGTCACGTGGTTATAATGCCACGCCCCTTTGAGGTCTGAATCGAAAATCTGCTGTTGCCGGCATTTTTTCGTGAAAATCGCTCGGCTACACATAGTGCCCATTAGGTGCCTTGCGCTGAACAGAGTTTCACCAAAATCACAAAGACCCAATTCGAGAAATTCAGAGGTTTACAAATTTAGGTCATAATTTATGTGAAAATGATAAGCAACCTTTACACGGATTATATCTAATAAACTATGAGATTCATCTCTTTATTTTGGGCATCCTTATAACAGATGGGTCCTTGCATGTCAGCAAAACAATTTAGGGCCTTGTAAATGCGCGCGATTTCGAGCAAAGCAAACATATAAAAATTATAGTTTTCGCTATTTGTTGACGTTTGTCAGCGTTTAAGAGTCAATCTCACGAAAGAAGCATTTTCTTAAAAATTCGTAGTTTTTTTTCCTTCAAATTTTTTCAGGGCCACAATTGATTAACTAACTACCCGGTTTCTGGATTTCATGGTCATTGAAAAACTGTGACATTATCTTCTATAAGCCCAAACTTGAGTAAACATTGAAGATTTTTAGCGTTTTGGCTGAGTTTGTGCTTTGGGAGTTGTCTATTGTTTCTAGTCTGTCATGATACAACATTCTTGTTTATGCTCACGCGTGCAATTACCGCGCTTGGCTGACTTCCGACTTCTGACTTAATACCTGGATATGATAATTTTGGTACAGTGAGACAGGCCATCGCGTGATACATAGAGGTTTAACTCACAATTTTTAATCAATTCTTGTGCTTCTTGTGCCTTTGTAAAAAAATCAAGAAGTGCTAGACACTAAATCTACTTACTATAAAAAAAATATCATTTTTTCATAGGTTTAATGCAAGCCAATAATTAAACCTACTCGTGACGGGAATCCCTTCTATTTTCTTATACTAATCATATCTCGGTGAACATTCGGAAGTCAGCCAAGGGTGGTCATTGCACGCGTGCTGAACAAGAATGCTGTATAATGACAGACTAGAAACAATAGACAACTCCCAAAGCACAAACTCAGCCTTGTCTATGTGTTAGACTTATGATAAAAGTAAAGGTGGAGATACCAGAGAGCTTCAAAGTAGGATGGTACCCACCCCAAAAAAACTGGGTCGAGTCACCTTAAGCAGGCTAGCATGAGCCACAGCATTGGCCAATATTTTCAAAGCACTATTCATGGCTAAGAGTTTGCACATGTAACGCTGAGCTGTCTTGTAGTACAGCCTTTTCTACTGGCTACGCCAGCAGACATGCGTCTAGCTATAAAAGCCTAGAACAACTGTTCAGAGTTCACTTGGGTTCCAGTGTTCAGCAAGGTTTAAGTGCTCAGCATACTATTCTTGTAAAATTTTTCCCTCCCTCCCTCCCTTTGGAGACGAGGTTTGGGCTTTGTTTTGTGCTATGCCATCAAATAAACTAGGGACACTCCTCGCAGTGCAGTTAAGTCTGCGCAGCGACTTCCCCCAAGCTTGTTGGCTGCATTGCCGTTTAATATCGCCTGCAAACCGATACTCTTGTCTGATCCAGCACGTACTGTATTGCATTCAGCTCATAGTGCTGGGGAGATAAGTGAGGTTCTTTGCTCACGCCATCGCTGGAAGTTGCACACGCTAACCTAGCGCAAGGCAGTGCTCCCCCATTATCGCCAACTTGTCATTATTTGTTTTATAATTAAGTCACTTCGCGTTAGACATGCATTATAAAGGAGCAGAGACATAAATAAATATAAAGCCAATGTAAAGTTGTTGAAGTTCATATATTAATATATGGTCATTATAATTAGGTTTTCGTGGCTTGTTTTATGACTACTGAAATGTGGACAAATTTTCCCCTCCGCAACAGTGGATGATGGTCTTGGATCCTGCCTCATTGAAAAAGTGCTGAAGTTTCCTTTTATGATTCTTGTAATTAACATAAGTTGATAAAATGGAAAAAACGGCTGAGCTTAGGATACCATTCCAGAATTCAGAGAAAATTAAGAATGAAATAAAAAAACTTTGAACACGGTATTTTCTGTTTCCCTCCGCAACAGCCCTCTTTTGATGGTCTGCGATCTAAATAATGCATTTAAGAGAAAAGCATGAGACTAGAAATGATAGCTCCCTAAAGGACATAAAAACTCCCTAAATATCCAGAAGTAAATGAAAAAAACTTATTACACTACAACATGATTAGTGTCTCTGAATTTCCCTTCCGCAACAGACGGAATACTGTGGAATGACCCTGGAGTAAAAACAGGAACCAAGCCCATTTTTCTAATCTCTGATTAACTTAATTTACAAGAGAGTAGCTAGAAAATGAAATATTATATTCTCAATATTTTGTAAAATTCCAGGAACTTCAATTCTTACCATGTCATAGGCTGATCCTAGTTTGTGAATTTCCTTTGTGTTTAAAAATTTACGGCCCATTCCTGCCACAGATATAGCCTTGATTGCCATGGTTAACATGTTTTTTCCCAAAGGAATATGTTCTTCAGGACTGTATGATGCAAAGGTGTCCGCAGCTTCTTTGGCAATCTTTTCAACAGAATGATTCAATCATCAGTCAAAAGAGTAATGTTCATGCAGTTGCACAGTTTAAAAGCAATGTGATTCACTACAAACATTTTAAGGTTTGACTTTTTATAATTCTGCAACAAAGATACCAGGTTCTCACAGATTTTTGAATCCAAAGTTCAAGACTTTTTCCAGACATGTTTCTTTAACAATAATTTATTTTTCCAGATGGTTGATCAGTATAAGAGACCTTAAAAAATGCAAGCATGCATGATGTGCTGCAAATGTACACATGTACAGGTGAGATTGAATAAGATTTGACCAAACTAAAAAAAAAAAATTCACCTATGAAGTGCGTGTTGAAGCTTTGAAAAAAATTGCAAGACTTTTACTGTTTTTCCAGAATTCAAGACTCTTTACAAACCCTGTTAGATAAAACATTAATTAAGACAAGGCTTTACAGCTGCCTTAAAGCCTCTTGAAATAGTAAGCCATTGACCAATCTGAATGCATGCTGTGGCATCTCAGTTACCGGTACTTTAAAAATTGAAACATGTTCCACTATTATTTACCATCACAAAGTGTTCATAGTAGTCTTTTACAGCTTCATGACTAAAGCTTCTATCCATCAGCTGCCGCCTCTTTCGAGCACCCGGACCATTTAGATTTTGAATATTCTTTTTACCAACAAGAGGCTCAAACATCTGGAACAGTTCCACTGGAGAGGAAAATGAAATCTGGGTAAATGGCACATTTACTCAATAAATTCAAAATAAAATGTACTTTAAAAAAGTGTCAGGCTTGTATTGAATTTATATTTGCAACCTTAAAGTCAAATGAAGCCGTTCTGTATGAGGTGGTCTAATGAATTCAATCTTTATCATATGTTTAATCAGCTTAAAAAACTTCAGTAATTAATTTTCATATTATTCAAGAATCCTGGGTGGACAATTTTTTTCAGGCTCCTTTCAACAGCTCAATTAGAAAATGCAATTTCTAGAACTGTCAAATTTATCATTCAACCCTCATCAGTCTACTTGGAAGTTGGTTTTCATACTTACATGGTCTGTCAAAGATGTGGTTTACTTCTCTCCAGTACTCTGGAGAAGCCAAACTGACGACATACTTCTTGCCCCACCAGAACCCTGCTATACTGCCATATTTCTCATGTAATAACATCAAGTATTCATGGACACTTCCAGCTTTTCCCATGTCAAGAAAATTTCCCATTCTGCAAATAAAGTAACAACCCACAGATAATCACTAGCTGCAGATGGCAAGTTGCTTAAGCAGACAATATTTACATGTTATTTCACAACTCCTGCAAACCTCACATTATATTACATGTTTGGTCAGATTAGGAAAACCTTAAGGATAGTGACAGTGTACCTGATGCAAAATTTGCTTACACACATGTCTCTTGCATATTTTCAGCT
Source organism: Porites lutea (assembly GCF_958299795.1). NCBI lineage: Eukaryota > Metazoa > Cnidaria > Anthozoa > Scleractinia > Poritidae > Porites > Porites lutea. Next base: position 15,948,972 of record NC_133203.1, read on the forward strand.
TGCAAAGATGATTATCTGGCATCAATTTTTTGCAAAACCATAATTGTTGGAAAAGCTGTTTTTCCTACTAAATTTTACTTTTTTAAGTCAGTTAGGAAGACATAATGCCAATAGGCTAGATATTAGCATATTTTTGCTTTTCTGTAAAATACAACTCTAAATAAAGGCCACGTTCACAGGAAAAAATAACGGATTCCCATTTTTGGATATTTTAGGGAATTTAAAGAATACCCACAAAAATCCCAAATTTGGAAGAGTGAGACAAGTCCCAACCAGGGAACTTGGTTGGGAATTCCCTGGTTGGGACTTGTCTCACTCTGCCAAATTTGGGATTTTCATGGGTATTTTTTAAATACCCTAAAATATCCAAAAATGGGAATCCGTTATTTTTTCCTGTGGTTCACCCTGTAGGTATGTATGTTCACAGCAGTACGTCCTCTTATACATGCACCAGTAAGACAATCTCGAAGGTTGATAATGAAATATGACCTTATTTCTACACTAGAATGAAAGGGAAAGAGATCACTAAAACATGCAAAAATTTAATGAATAAAATCACTTTATCAGGTAACAATTAACAGCGGCCAAAAGGGACCAAAGGCCATTGCAGAAAATACCATAATTCCTTACATTGCTACCCTGTTAGGGTAGTGCTTCATGTAAACCATACTTTTTGACCACGATTTGCATGTGCAATTCACCACTTGTTAAAAAATTGCATGGTTAGTATATTTGCATGCAAACGCAGTTGTGCCAGTGTTCAACGTTTAGTTTAGTACCTTTGTCTTTTTATTGCATAATTCAGAAGTTTCGCAACAACAGAAGTGATTTGGAAGGACTCTTTTATCAGAGATAAAGTTTGTAAGAAAAACGCTCAGAATAATTACACATTATAGATTACTACGGTATTTTTCACAGTGGACTATGAAGTGTTTGGAGGGGGCACTCATCCAGACCATACAGGAGGGATCGGAGGGGTACACTGGAAAATTTTTCTTGGACGTACAGGCCTTAGCCTGCAAATGCAGATGTATTTGCAGTTGTCACTTCTCTCTTCCCAAAGTAATAACCAAAAATTGTCTTTGTGTGCAAGCTGTGCAGGTCTTATTTTGATCCAAAACTGTTAACAGGCCAGAGCGCTTTCCCTAGCCAATCTGTGAATTAGTTACATTTGTAATTACTTACTCTGAGTCCGATGGTTCTTCTCCTGGAATTGCTGGACCTTTTGATCTTCCTTTCTAAAGGGAACGATTTATTTAAGCTTAATTCCTGTTGTAACTAAAATGTCAAAGAAATTTATCACGGGGCGGGGGGAGGGATTATGCATTGCACATCATGTCACACTCCTGCCCCATGGCCATGACGTTAAATGAACGCAAGCCGCATCAGTAAACTTGTCTAACTCTCTATTCTATTTCTTTGAACAGTACACTTAGGTGACGTCTGTTCGCTTCTCTCCAGCTTAACTAAAGCTGACCTTTAAAGCGACTACAGTAAGCTACAACGCAAGTGACGTTTACTTACAAAGTCAAACATGAAAAGAAGAACGACTATCAGGCCAAAAACCATCGCCACTGCAAACACGCCCAGGTCATTGACAGAAAGATGAGTTGGAAACATTATGAAACACTGTTCGATTATCGCAACAACCTTACTGCAAAACAGTCGAACAAGGATGCTCTTATATAAAAATCTGCAGAAGGAATCGCAGATTTTGAAAAGATTTTGCAAAGTAGATTTGTCCCAGTCTTTTTCAAGCTCTACGTTATGTCCATGGGTAGAGCTGGCGGGGGAGGGGGGGAGGGGGAGATACTCACTTATATGTGCCGCCCCATGGGGTAGGGTTTTTGCGCCGTTTTGGTCTGAAAACAGGTATACCGCAGGTATACCGTCTATACCGCCTTTGCCCATTCTGCTCTGGAATCAGGTATGGTTTTTGAGGGAACTGCGGGAGTGTATGAACGTATTTATCGTTTCAATTCCAAAATGAGTAAGAAAGAAAGAGAAATATACCAATTCGAAATGGATTTGAAGAATTTTTTTGTTTGCATTCCAAATTTATGGCTAAAGGCCAGGTCTGAAATTATGGGTACGAATTTTAAAGGTCTGGTCTGAAAAAGGGTGTGGAAAATTACATTTTTTGGTCTGAAATAGGGTCAGGATTTGGCGAACCGGGCGGCACTCCCCAAGCCTGCGTAGCTGGCGGTATTGTGTAGTAGTCGAGTGAGATTTGACGGCGGAGCCGTCACGAGCGGCAAAGCCGCGGGAAATACCGCCTCGTTCCTACTCCCTTTTTTTGGAACCCGGTTCCGCCGCCAAAACTTTAATCTCGCACCCACACAATGCCGCCAGCTACGCAGGCTAGCACTCCCCCACAAAAATGCCCAGTAATAACCCCCCCTCCCCTTCTGGGTAGGGGGACCAAGCCGAAGGTTAGCCGCTGCGGTGGAAATCGAACCTAGCGAAACCGAAGGTTTACTAAGTTTTGCATGACGGGGAAATCAACCTCTGGTCTGATCTTTTTAAAAGCCTTTTCCAGGTGTTCAGATAGTGGTGTACGGGGCAAAAAAAAAGTGAGGAAAAGAATAAACCACACCCCTCTCGCTGTTTTTCCACTCCTGACCAAATCTCTTTCCGCAGTCCCCACAATCTGAACCGGCCTTTGAACAGGCTAATCAACCTCACGTAACCACTGTTCTCTGGGATTTCTGCTTGATAGCAATCAACTAAAATCAAAATGTTTAAGAACGCTAAGCAAGTAGTCTTACAGTGAGGCGAGATACTTTGGTAAACTACTTTGGCCTCGGAAGCTCGTCGTCTCGCTCCCCAAAAGTGTAAATTGTAGATTTTGGTCTCACTTGTGTTTGGGACGGAAATAAAACGGTGCATAAAGAAGTTTTGAAAAAAAGGCCGTGACACTGGCCACACAGTGATCTAACGTTAGATTAAACTGGCACGAGACAAATCAATTTCCAGTGGTGGTCGCCTTTAGGGGTCTCTTTAAGCTTGAGTCACACCCACATTAGTCTCCGTTTAGGGTTGAATCAGATTGTAAATTGAGGATTGCTACACGTGCATGTTAAAAACTGTTGTTCTTTAATTATCATATTACACAATGCAATTCCGTCGCAACAGACTAAACGTGATTGCTGAATTGGAAGATTATTCTGGAACTGGAATTGGAGCTATAGCGTTCCTGCGAGCTGAGCCTTAATTAGTCGAACAAGTGATGGAAAGAATTTGCTAACAGTGTGTGCTATATCAGGTGACAAAAACGAAACAATGCCGCTCCCTGAATTAGAAAAGGTGAAACTGGTAGAATTGGTCTGTTCTCACAATATATAGTTCCAGGCTATCAAAAAGCCTGGCGTATGTGGGATGGTTGGGATCGGCTAATTATCGAAAACGTTTTAGTTACCAAAAAATGTCTCTTTTTTCAAGAGATGTTTTTTTTTTTTCACTGTTTTATTTCTGTTTTTATTTTGTTTGTGTTTTTGTTGCTGCGTTTTTATGATTGTGGGAGTAGCTACGCCCATGCAAGGGGAAACAAAATGCTTCATGGGCCCATGTTATTGGAGAGCCAACTGTTCTGTTCACATGTTCTGAGATCACTGTGGGTATTCTTGAACAATAAATTGCGTTGTGTATCTCTTGAAATTTGCAAGAACACCGTTAGATGAAACACCTTAATTTATGCGGCCCAACTTCTGCAGCTGCCCACTAATTTTACAATTGAGTTGTGCTTTAAGTGGCATAATTAGCCTGGGACACTCTCTCTGTTGGGGAAAAAGGGGAAAAGGCTAGCTAGTGTTGTGAAGAATTTTGAAAGTTATTTTTAAGACGGATCTATCTTAACTTTTAAGTTTAGTTTTTGTTTGTTGTTTGTTTTCTTGCACATGACGCACTGCGAGCGTCCTTTTGGCGTGGGGAACCCCGCTAAAACAAAAGTGTAAGAAGGAAATCAAAAACCGCCAAGTATCCTTGGCACATGTCGGATTCGAATGTTTGGCTGGGTTTCGCATATGCTACGCGGCAAAGTGCTCAAATATGCGTATACTTAAGGCTGGCCATCATTTAACTTATAGAATAATTGTCAGAACCAACAGGACTGTCCCGTTTTTAAAGACCACTGAAATATTCGTTATCAAACGTTGGGTTGTTTCGGCCTCTATACTTAAAGGGGCTATGTCACCCCACACGCATGCGCGAGCCAATGAAAACAAACTTGAAAAAGTCGGCCCGACTTTTTCAAGTTGTGTCGGAGATTTTGGAAGGCTGTTTTTATCTGTCTAAATCTCAGCCATCGCTCGATAGTTAGCGAAGTTTTGTATTAAGAATCGTTCTATGGTGATTACAGAACAATTTTTTGGCGTTATTTTGAAATTGTTTGCCTGTGGAATGTTTTTACGTGCATTTACTGTGTCCTCTTATCAGCGGTCGTTGTAATGGCAGAGTTAATGACGGCTACTCCACAATGAGTGATGGAATCTTTGATGGAATCTTCTCTATAGTTCACAGGAACTTTCTATTGAGTTATTTTGGAGGCTGCTAGCTCTTGGATTTTTCTTGTGCTCAAAGTGTGGGGACATATGATGAAGCGGCTATGGCGGCGGCCGTTTTTTGTAAACGAATTACAAGAGCATCAGGCCATGAGTTTCGTGACGAAACTAAACTCCTGGCGAAGGAAACATTATAAAATTCGGTTGCATTCCTTCTTGTATTTATCTCGATTCACGGCAAAGATAAACACGACCGTTTGCTCGTCCAGATTGTTCTCAACGGACTTAGAGAGGCACCTTAGTACGAGTTAGATCCTGTGAATGCCATGTTTCTGAACTGTTTGTGTTCGAGCATATTTTTGGAAAATAACAGAGTTTACTTTCCCTTTTAATCAACGGACTGCTTATAGTGGAGTAGTATACCAATGATGCTTGGTTCTGTTTTTCTCGACGTCGCAGTGATTCGGCACGATCGAACAATTTATGCGTTCCATAAATTCTATCGAAATATCCCTTATCTAAGGTCCGTGCACACTTCGGCCAATCTAATTTTCCATTTTTCCAACAAAAACGGAAAAAGGAAATATTACATATCCTTATCATATTTACATATTTTAAAGTACAGACAAAATTAGAAAAAAAGAAAATGGTCAGGAAAATTGATCATTTTTTCATTTTTCTAATTTTGAAGTCCGCTTCAAAAATACAAAAAATACTGTAAACGGATAAAAGAGATATTTTGCTATTTTTTATTTTCTTCCTATTGTTAAAAAATGAGAAAAATGAAATAATGTCCAATTCCTAACTCATTTTTCTATTTTTCCGTTTTTCGCCAAAAATAGAAAAACGGAAAAATGAAAAAAATAATATTTATTCGCACCATTTTTTCATTTTTTCCATTTTGTTCAAAAAATGAAAAAATAGAAAAAAAGCATACTTATCGCCCAATTTTCCATAATTCCATTTTAATAAGAAAAATGAAAAAAATGACAAGTGTTGCAAGCAATTTTCTATTTTTCCATTTTTTAATAAATAGTAAAACTTTAAAACGATACACCCTTTCAGACCGTTTTTCGTTTTTTAGGCAGAAAAGTGAGAAGTTATGAATATTTTAACGGTGAAGAAATGAAAAACCTAATTCGTATCCACTACCGACGCTCTAATTTGGTTAGAAGATTTACCCAGGGTCGGCAGAGATGTGGGGAAATTGAGGGGGGCGGGTGGGGGAGGGCTTGTTAGAAATTATTGCGTCATTGTGGCGGGAAAACTCGTCACGTGATCTGAAAACTGAGCTTTGCATGAGAGTCTTAGAACTGTGTAGTCGTTCGGAGTCGTGGAGCTGATCAAGTGTGTAGATTGAGTTTAGATCATCGAATTGTTACGCGAATTGATGTCGATGAATCCTTTAAGTGTAGAACAGAGTACAGAATTCTAAAATATGAACATGTGAAGAAATATGCTTTAATGGAGTGAAGAATTAAAACTACAGAGAACTGATTATATATACAACATTTGGTTACAGGGCTTAGTTTTCGAGAAGTGGACGTAGTTCCATTCACTTTTGATCTCGATTTCCCTGAAGGTTTGAGTTGTCGGGAGTCGACTGTGGATGGAAGCGGCGGGAAAACTGTAACGTACCGGCCGTGGAAATGAAGAACATTAGAAAGGGTACGAGGGAGGAGGAGAAGGCGTGAAAATTGGTACGGGAAAAGGGGGTGGTAACTCAACGGTTTTCATGCCAGCAACAGTATGGTCCCCGCACAAAAAAAGCGGTTCGTGAGGGAGATTAAGGGGAAGGAGTTAAAAACAAGGTCGTTGAACAGTCACATGCACAAAATAAATAAAGAGCACGCCAGTGAAGAGGTCAGACGCTTTTAAATGAAATAGATGCTCAAAAGTAGACTGCTTAGCCTGCCGAAATAACGGATCTTGCCGCAGAACGGGTGTTTTAGGATTGCAAGAGTAAAGTATGTTGAATTAATATTATGGAGGAGAAACATAACGAGGCGGCTAGTATACACTCGCGGGAGAGAACATCTTAATGATCTGGCCCATACATTTGCTCATACATTTGATTAAACGTTGGATAGCGACTATCCACCGGATAAATCACTATCCAGCGGCCTGATAATTTTTTATGTATTTTATGGAAACCAATTGCGTTATCTACTGGATAGTTATTTATCCAGCGGATAGCGTTATCCACCTTTTAAGCAACTCAGCCCTGGAAAGACGAGAGCAAAGATCGCTAATGTCGGGAAACCCATGTGACAAGTATGGGGAAACGTTCTACAGTTTGAATGGAACAGGAACACTTTATGGTGACGCAGTGTTAGAACAGGTCACAGAGTGAGTGCTAAGTAATGAGGTAAAGGAATCAGCGAATCAAATCCAAACGTGAATGAAACTACTTTCGCATTCCGAGAACTAAAGCAGCCCCACCCACCCTTCCCATCCCACGTCTCCGCCGACCCTATGTAAATCGTGTAACAAAACTAGTGAGTCTAAAGTGGATTAGGTTTTTCTGTTCTTTGTTGGTAAATGTTCATGATTTGTCATTTTTCTTTGCTATTTTTCATTAAAACAAAAGATGAAAAATTATCCGTTTTTGTTTGTTTGTTTGTTTTGTATTTATTGAAAAAATGGAAAAATTATTCGCAACACTTGTCATTTTTTTCATTTTTCTTGTTAAAATGGAATTATGGAAAATTAGGCGATAGGTATGCCATTTTTCTATTTTTTCATTTTTTGAACAAAATGGAAAAAATGAAAAAATGGTTCGAATAAATATCATTTTTTCATTTTTCTGTTTTTCTATTTTTTGGGAAAAACGGAAAAATAGAAAAATGATCTAGGACTCGGAGATTATTTTATTTTTCTCGTTTTTTTAACAATATCAAGAAAATAAAAATAGCAAAATATCGCTTTTAGCCGTTAACAGTATTTTTTGTATTTTTGAATTTAACTTCAAAATTAGAAAAATGAAAAAATGATCGATTTTCCTGACCATTTTCTTTTTTTCTCTTTTTTTCTGTACTTGAAATAGGCAAATATGATAAGGATGAGTAGTATTTCCTTTTTCCGTTTTTGTTGGAAAAATGGAAAATTAGATTGGCCGAAGTGTGCACGGACCATCTAAACCCATTTCGCTTGTTAACCTCTCTAAATTAGGAGCCTTAGACGTGACAGAGAACATAAACATGGCTTAAGGTTAACCGTCATTTACATAATGATTCATCAAACGAGGCAATTATAAATGATTCTTTGACTCCTCTACCAAAACAGTTTTTTTGGGAAAACGATTCGTCACAAAAATTTAGAGCTACATTACAGTCTGAAGACATTCAAAGAATGATCACGATTTTATGAATACTACAACAATCACGAGAAATGTTGACATGAACCTTCATGCTGTAGAAAATATTCTTATTTCAACCGCCAAACGCTCTTTGAAGATCAAAACAGCAAAAAAGCGACGTTGCAAAATATCTTCGAACAAAAAATGGTTCGACAAAGAATGCCGCTATAAAAGACATGAACTGCGGAAACTTTCTAATCAAAAACATAGAGATCCTCTAAACAATACCCTCAGGGAAGAGTTTCACAACGTCTTAAAACAATATAAAAACCTTTTGAAACATAAGAGAAACGAATACTATAGCAATAAGATCTGTGAACTTGAAAATACGGTCGAAAATTCGAACAATAAGAGCTTTTGGAACTGTTTGAAGTCAATGGACGACACTATGAAGGAAACCTACACCCCTCCAATTTCTGAAGAAAAATGGATGTCCCACTTTCAATCTTTGCACTCGAATGAACCCCTTAATGAACAGCAAGAAGCAATTATAGATGAGTTGCAGAATTCAAAGGATATGACGACACGATCTCACTCCTTGGATTACCTCATCACTGAAAATGAAATTCGCACTGCAGCTGGAAAACTCAAAAACAACAAATCTTCTTTTTCAGACAAAATCAAAAACGAAATGATCAAATCTAGCCTAAACGAATTAATGCCTGTTTATCTAAAACTATTTAACACGGTCCTCGACTTAGGAACTATGCCCCAAATGTGGTGTGATGGCCTCATTACACCAATTTTTAAATGTGGTACTAAAAGCGATCCATCAAACTACCGTGGAATTTGTATTTCCAGTTGTATTGGAAAACTATTTTGTTCAATTCTCAATCAGAGACTTCTAAAGCACGTTGACTTAAATAATATACTTCACAAGTCTCAAATTGGTTTTCTAGCAAATAATAGAACAGCAGATCATGTCCTCACACTTCGAACATTAATAGACAAATATGTCCATTGTCACAAGGAGAAAATATATGCGTGTTTTGTTGACTTTAGGAAAGCCTTTGATTCGGTTTGGCATGATGGGCTTCTCTATAAGTTATCTAAGATCAATGTCCAAGGAAAGTTTTATAGTCTAATTAAGAGTCTATACTCGAAGTCTACCTGCTCTGTCAGTATTGGAAATAACAAAACGCGATCTTTTCAATACGAAAGAGGAGTGCGGCAAGGCTGCATTTTAAGCCCTCTGCTCTTTAACTTATACCTTAACGATCTAGCGTTCTCATTTGACAATGTTTTATCAGACCCCTTCGTGTTACCAAATGGCACCAGACTCAACTCTCTCCTTTACGCAGACGACTTGATAATATTATCGCGATCCAAACTTGGTCTACAAAACTGCCTTAACGTACTATCTTCATATTGCAACTCATGGATGCTTAGAATAAATCCTAAGAAAACCAAAATAATGATTTTTCAGCGATGCACACGAAAATGTGAACATAACTTCCGCATAGGCAATGAAGTAATCGACGTTGTCCAAAACTATACTTACTTAGGAACTCGCATTACATCTTGCGGAAATTTTACACTTTCGCTTGAACATCTCCGACAAAAAGCTCTTCACGCGCTCTTCAGCCTCAGGCGGCACACGGATTTGAATAATCTTAAGCCCTCACTTGCGTGTAAAATTTTTGACTCTATGATTTCACCAATTCTAACCTACAACAGTGAAGTTTGGGGTGCTTTTGTTAAATCAGATTTTAAGTCCTGGGACAGCTCTGCAATTGAAAAAACTCATTTGCAATTCTGTAAACGTTATTTACAAGTACATAACAAGGCATTCAACATTGCTTGTAGAGCTGAACTCGGTAAATTTCCCATGATCATTGATATAAATAAAAAGATTCTAAATTACTTAGACTATCTGAGAAGTAAAGATGAAGATTCTATAGTTAAACAGGCCTTACAAATTTCAATTGACCTTCATCATAACGGAAAAACTAGTTTTTACTCTAATCTCATGAAAATGGTTGACTACTATGATCTAAACTATGACTTTTCCTGTAATTCATTGAGTGACTCAATAGTTAATAGGTATATCGGCATAATGAAAAATAAGTACGTCTCTTACTGGAATCAGACCCTTCAACAATCACAAAAACTCAGTTTTTATTGTACAATCAAAGACGACTATAGCCCATCGCCGTACCTAGGTTTAACAAGAAAAAATCCCTCGAGAAAAGCACTAGTTAGATTTAGAATAAGTAGTCATCAACTTAGAATTGAAACAGGTAGATACGAAAACATTCCTCGCAATGAAAGGATATGTCACTTTTGTACAAGTAACAAAATCGAAGATGAAAATCATTTCTTACTAGATTGTAAGGCTTATTCTCAGATCAGAGACATATTTTTCTCCAAACTAGAAACTAAAATACCTGACTTCAAATCACTTTCACACGATACTTTAATATCTCTTCTTATGAATTCTTCTGATTATTTAATTAACTGTCAATTAGTTTCATTTATCTCGCAATGCTTTGAATTAAGAACCAAATTAATATCAATGAATGATAAATGAGAACTGTAACGTTTTGTAATGTTTTGCACGTACTAATTAGTTGAATTAGTACTTAAATTTAGACTAATAGCTTTTGCAATACTGTAATTCCTTTATGGTCATGCAAATAAAGCTTTTGGTGTATGTATAAAGAAAGTCACGCGTTAAAAACAATAGAATTTTGACAGTTGAAAGTAATTTGCATAACCTCAGAGGGCACATGGAGAAAGTCACGCGATAAAAACAATAAAATTTTGACAGTTGAAAGTAATTTGCATAACCTCAGAGCGCATGCTCTCCAGCTGACATAGCCCCTTTAACTTATGAGGCAATAAAAACACTTATTTATCCATCAGTGACTGTGAATCGCTGCAAAATGATTTTATAATCTAGTTGAACGGTGTGATGAGTGGACTAAGTTGGTCACAGACAAATGCTCGTTACGCTCAGTGACAAGAAACCGCGAACCCACTACTTATTATTATACCATATGAACTAAAACCTTGATGAGAGTTGACGCTCAGTGTGACCTTGATGTTCTTATTACTTCTGATGCCCATTTTAATGAACACATTTAGGGTCATGTTAATAGAGCTAAAGATCCTAGAATTAAGGTCCTTTTCGAGTAAATAAAATTAGATTAAATTTGGTTAAAAACCAAACTGTTTAAGGGAAAAATTTTCAATAGAATTCTTTATTTGCGGAACATCTTACCTGAGATACTTATAACCAGAAACTCATAAGGGGTTGAAACGTGTAACTCTCATATGTTTTGCTTTGTCCGATGCTCGTGATTATTCATTTTCGAAAGTACCATATTTGGAACGAGAAGAAGAGATAACTGACCAATCAAACTTCGTAAACAACGTGACGTATTTTACTTCATGTTCCCGCGCCCGCTTGAAAAAAATGGCCGACAAGTGGGGGAAAAACTCCCGAAAGCCGAGAAAGCTTTCAAAGGTTGAAAGCAGGAATCTTACCGAAACACTGAGCAAGATATTATTGCCACCCGGGCCAAACATAACATTATGAAACCCATTGACGTCCTCGCAACTCCATGAAGTTGTCACTTCAAAAAACGATGCCTCGTTGACTCTCTGCACAGTAAACTTATACTGCAAATAGGCTTTTAAAATTCTTATATTAAAATTCTAGAATAAACAGTAAAAAATATTTTCGAATAAAATTCATTAGCTGCGTATCGAAAAGTGTCCAAAACCTGAACCTGACATCTTCACAAAAAGTGATGCGTGTAATGAATGTGAGAAGCAATTAAGCTTAAATTCAGCTTGGATGTTGTAGTCACGATCGTGTTTTGAGCTAATTTTATGAATGAACACACTCAAAACAATAGACAGAGAATCCGTTTCTTGAAAAGTTTTATTCAAAATCCAAAAACTTAATCCTTTAAAGCAATTCGGAAAACACTATCTGGATCGTGGATCCGTTCACGCTAGTGAAATCGGCTGAGCACATGGCAAAGTTCAACACAAAATCCCTCTCAAATTGGGGCACACTTTGTAATTTTTCTTAAGCGCCGAAGAGAAAAATTTATAAAACGTCTATGAAACATTTAAAAATAGATAAATTCCCTTTTAAAAACGCAATTGTCTTGGCCATAGAGTGCAAAATGTACCTGAAAATTCAGCAAAAACTTCACTGCCTTGGTTACATTTCAAAACAGACCATGCGCTCCGTCGAGAAGAAAACAAGGTTGAATTCCTCGAAGGACGATTTCTTGATGAAAAGCTTCCCTTCCTCCACAAAAAGAAACCTGAGCATTCTTCTGAACTTTCTCTTTCCATTTTTTGTCTTGTAACGGTGTATTTTAACCTTGAAATGCAGAACTCTTGTCTTAAACATCTGCATGGTCATCGCGCGGCAGCCATTTGTTGAAAAATGGATATCTGTCACTAAGGTTTCCAAATATGGTAAAAGTGAATATTCACGAGCATTGAACGCGAGTTACACGTTTCAACCCCTTATAAGTTTCTGTTATCACTGAAAACTTAAGCCTCTATTGCTTCAAAAAACGTTGCAGAGATTTTTTCAAGAATAAGATTAGGGACTTTGATCCTGATTGCCCACGTGTTACCTGGGGAATCTTAATGCTGTCTGTGTTGTGTTCCGCAAGGGTCGGTCTTAGGACCATTATTTTGTTGTTGTACAAAATTGATATCTATAACTCTTCTGACCAATTAAGTTATTATTTATCTGCTGATGACATTAATCTACTTGATGCTGATAACAACTTGAGATTTAGATTTCATAGAATAAGAACCTGTTTAAAATTTGAGGCTAAAGAGGTTCTTGTATAAAGGGGGGCCAATCTGGAACACGTCAGACTAACAGGAGTAGTAGATAAGGCACCGGTTACTCCTTTTCTTTGCGGGGGAATTCCATTAACTTTCGGGGGAATAAATTAACGCAGATGACGTGCATCTCATAAAGATGGGATGATGTCATAGTTTATTTTTAGCTGGCAAGGAGCAAGTGACGTCAGAATTTCCTAGAGTTGACGTCATCAAAAAATGTTGAGATCATAATCTATAAACAGAAAAGTGATTTTTTATATAATCAGCTATTTGCGATAGTTTTCTTATTGGATATTGTTTGCTATAGTCTTGTGATTGGATATTGTAGAAACTGTTATGTGTTCAAAATAAGAGTGGGCAAATTTTGAACGTGTTATCCTTGCAGATTATACCAAATGAAAAATCTTTAATCATTAAATTATGTTCACTAAAAATCGGTTATAAACAAAACTAAGACATGGAGGTTAACTGAAAAATCTTTACTTCAAAAGAAGGGAAAAGCACGTTAAGCAAATGCGAAATCGTACAAATTTTTCAGGCAAAACATGAAAACGCGGTCGAAGCTCAGCGGAGCGAAAACCTGCCTATCAAGCAAAAATGTCAATCTTTGTTTACGTGACTCTGTAGAAAGTATTGCACAGGGTATGAAAATTCTATAGAAATCAACAGGTGGTTCTAAAGTAAACCCTAGCTCTTTTGGTTCTTAAATCAACTCCATTCTTGTTCCTAATGAGTCGAAAGTCTATTTATAAAAAGAGGGAATAAGAGATGCGATCCCCTAGTAACACATGTCTTCTTATTTAGCGCTAAATATCGGATATATAACAAAACACACACACACATACAAAAAGTGGAGCTGAAAACTCTCTATTTCAATTTTGACTCACCATTACGAAAGCGTTTTCTCCGTTCCATCTCGAGGAAACGACTAACTATTGAAATCTCAGCGCTTGATGAGCTTATGGTTTTGTCAATTTACGCGCCGTTAGCGTTAGTCAGTTAATTATGCGGGCTAACAAGCCTAAAGTTGAATACAAATTAGTTCATCTCTACAGCTAGACCCAAGGGAGCACCTTGACTTATTATTGTAAAAGCACAAACAATTGATAACTTAACAAGGATCAATTTAAACACGCGACGAATAAATTGACAAGACACGAGATACAGTTTTAAAAACTTTATTGAAAACCAGTGACAAAAAGAGTCAAATAAACAGCGATTTGGAAGGGATGGAAATTAATCATCTTCTTCGCCCATGGAGTACTTGTAAGGTCTAACTCGAAATTTCTTATGCCCACGTTTCTTCAGCTGTTTGCCATGAGATTTATGATCATCCAAATAATTTAGAAATTGAATCCGACGTCTCTTGCGCTTCGGGCCTTGTGGTAATGGGGTTTCTACTGTGAGAGGAGGGGTCAGGAAAGCAGGATTTAAGGGTGGTGGAGGGGTGAGGCTTTCTTTGTCAGGTTTTTGAGAGATAGCCGCTTGTGTTAATTCAGGTGTTACATTAAAGGGTTGAGGGAAGTCGAGAATGCTGTCGTTGCTGTCGAAGAATCTTGTGTCCTTGATGTTAAGTCTGGAACAGTGCTGATTATTTCTTCCGGTCGTGTTCTTGTATTTAATTGTTCTTTAAAAGCCAGGTATCTGTTTTGCAACTGAAAGTATCGTTTAGCTTTTTCATCGTCCCGAAGATCGTTTCGAGAAAGCACGTCATCCATGTTGCCTTGTATTTCTTGCATAGCTGGAAGAAGCGGGACAGGCGAAAGAGTTTGCTGCTTCAGATATTTTAGAAGCTCTTGAGGAATATTTTCTTGAAACCCTGCTTGGTTAAAGCCTTCTTCACTGGGCAGGACGTTTGTTCGCAACCGACAATTATCTTGGGTAGTAGTTTTCAGATCAATCAGAAGATAACCAAAAGGTCTTTTTACAGCCTCTTCGTACTGATTTAAAAAGAAATCAGTCTGCCTGGGATACATTTGCTTCGCCAGAGTCAGGATTTGCAATTTGTCTCGTGGATTCTTGAATAACACCAGATAATGGCTGTTTAGGCTTATGCTGCGGCTACCTTTCCCCTGATGAAATAGATTCTGCACGATATAAATCACGCTCAGATTGCGATGATGAGAACCACGAGTAAAGAGGTTCACAATTCGCTTGTCTTTACTGGCGTCAATCATCTGATCATCAAACACGATCAAATTCCGTTTGTTCACGTCAAAATAGGAATCCTGCTCCAAAGCCCTAGGAATTCCCTTGACGAATTCAATGTTTGGCATGGCTATTAACATTTGTGTATACGCAGGCTGCCATTGTGAATAACACCAAATGATCCTCTCCGGGGGAGGGTAAATTGTCTCTGAAGCTTGTTGCAATAGAGATCGAACCCAGGCCGTTTTTCCCGACCCGGTCATTTCGGCAATCATGGAGGTGAAAGGGTGCTCGAAGCGAAACCGCTGATATTTCTGTGAAAATATTGGAACTGTTTGAAATGGTGTGAGACCAGCATTGCGGTGTTTAGACATCACGTGCCTTTGCATATTATCTTTTCTACTAATGGATTTTTCGCAGACAGAACAGAGCCAACTCATGTCAACTCCTCAGGAGTAAAATGTAGACTGAGAAAGAGGTAGAATGTTGCTCATTTATATAGGTTTTCAGGCCACAAAATTCTATTGTTTTCCTCCCCTAAAACCACCACTACCACCACCATCACATTTCTATTGCTTTTCCTCCTCTTCCTCCTCATTTCTATTGTTTTTCCTCCTCCTCCTCATTTCTATTGTTTTTCCTCCTCCTCCTCATTTCTATTGCTTTTCCACCTCCTCCTCCTCCTCCTCATTCTATTGCTTTTCCACCTCCTCCTCCTCCTCCTCCTCATTCTATTGTTTTCCCTCCACCACCACCACCGCCATCACATTTCCACTGTTTTTCTCCAAGACAGTCAATAAAAGACTGCAAACTACTATCATAAGTTCAGTTTGTCGCAATGTCTCAAGTTGTCAAGAACAATCGTGGTTTTCTTCAATTCTTAGCGGTTTGTCCAGCTCATCAGCGACAGTTTCTTTTACGGACAGCCAGTCCAAAACAACTACATGCATTAGTCCAAGTCTTATACAATATACTTAAGGAATACATTCTTATCCCCGTAGAAAGTAAGCGGAACGTGTTGCCATATAAGGATGCTCTAGTAAACCTAGCAGAAACAAATGTACCTTACAAAACAAAGAAGCGAATCCTTGTACAAGAGGGTGATGGTTTTATTCAAGACCTATTGGTACCTGCTGTTACAAGCCTAGGATTTTTGATGTTATAAAAGAGGAAACGAAACTATAAGTTACTCATTTGAAGAAACGGTCTGTCACGGGTACTCATCAAAATGAAGAGAAAGATAGATTTGGTTGAAGAAGAACACGAGAGTGAACATGAAGAAAGTGAAAGTTCTGGTGATGAAAGCGAGGATGAAGAACCAAGAATAAAAGAAGAACCAAGAATAAAAGATGTTTTGAGTCATCTTTCCCGAGCAGTGTCGGAAAAGCGTGCTTCTGATTTGCTGCATAGTATGGCCGCCTCCAAAGATATTCTTTTCTGGACTCCTAGCGGACAATTACTTCGAAATAAACGCACTATTCCCGTCACAAACATCGCCTAGCTAGTTGAGTATGTGTTACTCCCTCATAACAATGAGGTTACCAAGCCTCGTGCGTTAAATACGTTTCTAGATGGACTTGCAGAGTTAGGAATCGATAAAGGTTTAATCAAAAACAAAAAGTTGTTAAGTGATTTAATAGAAAAGGAAAAAGGCTACCGAAATGTAGAAAATACTTCCAATAATGAGAGTAATAATGAGGAGAGTTCATCGGATACTGAAAATCAGGAGGAGGAGGAGGAAGTGACTTCTGAGAATGGCGTTGAAACTGAAGGCACCCAAGAGAGTGACAACGACACTGAAAACGATAGTGAGGAAGCAGAAAGTAGTAGCCCTGAAACGTCCACCACCTTTCACTCTAAAAGTCCCTGTGAACGTTGCGAAAACTCTAATGTGTACTCCACACTGATCATGAAATGTCCTAAATGCTTTTGGCACGATAACTACAAGATTTGTCCTATATGCGATCACCAGATCCCCGAGGAGAGAAAATACATCAAAGAGGGATTTCTTCGGTGTCACGATTGTGGATTAATTACACACAAAAACGCCAAGACGTTGGAAACCAATTTTTATTCACCTTCTAAAGGGGAGAACGAAGAAGATGATTAATTTCCATCCCTTCCAAATCGCTGTTTATTTGACTCTTTTTGTCACTGGTTTTCAATAAAGTTTTTAAAACTGTATCTCGTGTCTTGTCAATTTATTTGTCGCGTGTTTAAATTGATCCTTGTTAAGTTATTAATTGTTTGTGCTTTTACAATAATAAGTCAAGGTGCTCCCTTGGGTCTAGCTGTAGAGATGAACTAATTTGTATTCAACTTTAGGCTTGTTAGCCCGCATAATTAACTGACTAACGCTAACGGCGCGTGAATTGACAAGACCATAAGCTCATCAAGCGCTGAGTTTCCTCGAGATAGAACGGAGAAAACGTTTTTGTAATAGTGAGCCAAAATTGAAATAGAGAGTTTTCAGCTCCACTCTGTGTATGTGTGTGTGTTTTGTTTATATATCCGATTTTTAGCGCTAAATAAGAAGACATGTGTTGCCAGGAGATCGCACCTCATATTCCTATCTTTTTTTTGATAGACTTTCCACTCATTAGGAACAAGAATGGAGTTGATTTAAGAACCAAAAGAGCTAAGGTTTACTTTAGAACCACCTGTTGATTTCTATAGAATTTTCATACCCTGTGCAATACTTTCTACAGAGTCACGTAAACAAAGATTGACATTTTTGCTTGATAGGCAGGTTTTCGCTCCGCTGAGCTTCGACCTCGTTTTCATGTTTTGCCTGAAAAATGTGTACGATTTCGCATTTGCTTAACCTGCTTTTCCCTTCTTTTGAAGTAAAGATTTTTCAGTTAACCTCCATGTCTTAGTTTTGTTTATAACCGATTTTTAGTGAACATAATTTAATGATTAAAGATTTTTCATTTGGTATAATCTGCAAGGATAACACGTTCAAAATTTGCCCGCTCTTATTTTGAACACATAACAGTTTCTACAATATCCAATCACAAGACTATAGCAAACAATATCCAATAAGAAAACTATCGCAAATAGCTGATTATATAAAAAATCACTTTTCTGTTTATAGATTATGATCTCAACATTTTTTGATGACGTCAACTCTAGGAAATTCTGACGTCACTTGCTCCTTGCCAGCTAAAAATAAACTATGACATCATCCCATCTTTATGAGATGCACGTCATCTGCGTTAATTTATTCCCCCGAAAGTTAATGGAATTCCCCCGCAAAGAAAAGGAGTAACCGGTGCCTTATCTACTACTAACAGGTTCTTACTGGCGGGTTTTTACTGTATTTAAGTATTATGGGTGTTGTTGAAAGCTTGAATTTTTACTCTTTGCCTAACTGCTTATCCATTTTACTAAATGCGTCAAGATTTGGTTATGCTCATTATGCATAAACCGCGAGAAATAATGCGTACGACAGCTAGTTTTATCAGGGAACCTTCATGATACTATTAAGGATATTATTATCATCCTTATTTATCCACTGTACGTGTTTCTCATTTCTAAGGATTTCTAAATGATGGCGGATTTGCCGCAAGATTGTATTTCTACGTATGACCATATTTGTACGCGCGCTCTGATTGGCTATTTTCTTGTAATGACCGGACATCACCTTCTTGTACTGACCGGGTGTTTTTAGTTAGGTGTCCAAGGCATGTACAATCTGTGTTTAACTTGATAGTGGACATCCTTGTGGCCATCCATGTTATGATCAACTGTCAAAAGGGTATCCGCTGAACAGTGTCACCTGAAGAGTACAATTAATTTAGGTGACGTGTTTTCTAAAGTTATCCGCTGACCAGATGTTGCTTTTAATTGATCGCAGGTTCAGGTCTATGATGAAAAGGCCATAAAAAAGACTTATTAACCTCGTCCGTTCGATCACCACGGGGAAATGTCAGGTCGAGGCTTTGATGTGTTGACAGAGAGATAGCAAGGTCAATGCATCACTAAATTGAAGTCCGAGGTCTGATATTTCCCTGTAATGACCTCAATCTCGGTTAATAAGTAGTATGTAAGTTCCTGGTTTGCACTAATACTTTACCGAAGGTCTCAGCGACGTAAGGAATAGTCTGAGAAAGAGAAAAAGAATTTCGGGCAGGAGCTCAAATCTCCCCCTGGGGGGGGGGGGGGGGTCAAATCCCCTTCCCTATGGAACGCCTGCTATGATTCAGTACTCTCACAGGAATAAGGTCGTAAAGTTCCGCATTTACCAGTCTGTGGAGTTTAAATGCAAATCATTTCGTACTCATATTCTGCATATTCTCTGGTTATATTACCCCATTGTATCAGTTGTAGAACACGCAGTTTTCCAACTCAACCCCCATCCTCCGGGAGGAGGAAGCCTCCGTAGGCGATTACGTATGTCTGACTATCAAACCCGTGGCTGACGGTGCTCTTATTTTTCATTTTCATTTTATTTTATTTACTCATTTACGCTGACTACACTAGACTAGTTTTGAACTATCAAAATCCATACTTCCCTGAAAGGATAAAGAGAAAAAAAAGGGCAAAAGAAATCAATCAAAATGTCATTTCTTTTGTTTTATCAGCCGTCAGTCTCGGAGCCA
The DNA here is from genome assembly GCF_958299795.1 of Porites lutea. Lineage (NCBI taxonomy): Eukaryota > Metazoa > Cnidaria > Anthozoa > Scleractinia > Poritidae > Porites > Porites lutea. The sequence continues at coordinate 15,968,405 of NC_133203.1, forward strand.
AGCTAATAATTCGCTACTGACTTGCTACAACTAGGTAAAGAAATCACTCAGTACGGTTTCCGTTCAAAATGGTAATGAGAGAGCTAAAAACCCAATGCCAGTGAAAAATAATAGAACCTGTTAACTATTCCATTATGAAACAAAAAAAATTTAAGAACCTTTAAATTTGTATTGATGCAGCAAAATCGATAGACACAAGGATTTATTGAGAGTCACTGGGAGCGCCGCATGTCAGATGCATGTATTGACTATCCGGTGCAACTTCAAGGTGGTTATTTGTGTGACGCCTAATATTTCGATGATTTCATTATTGTCAAGACCACTTCAATTGCCCTCTTTAGGTTGGTTGTCTGCTACATTAATAAAGCAACGATGCTGGAGATATTTGAGCTAATAACAGATAGTCAAAACAGGTGATCCTTTTTCTTTGAATCAAAGTCTTGTGAACATAGTACATAACGGGTAAGAAAATTGATCTCAGAGCCATGGATGTTCTCTCCAGCTTAAACTTTACTCTTTTGTTGACTGCCATTCCATTTTACATCACTGGATTCGTCGGTAATGTGTTGGTCATCCGCATTGTACATAAAACACGAGAAATGCACACGACAACTAATTATCTTTTAGCAAACCTTGCTGTTAGCGATGTTATTACCATCTTTATCTATCCACTATACGTGTCTTCCTATTTGTACGGATATCTAAATGATGGATTTGCCGCGATATTTGCATGTAAGTTCTTGGTTCTCACTCAAAATTTCGGCAATGGTCTCGGCTTTAACTCTGACAGTGTTGGCAATAGAAAGGTATCACGCGATACTGAAACCCTTCAGAAGAGATTTATTGTTGAATAATGGCAATATTAAGCGCGCCATCGCTTTTGTCTGGGTCTTAAGCATCGTGTTTACTTTACCAGAATTTTTTCTTACAGGAATGGAGTCAAAAAGAGTCTGCGTGTAGCGGTCCATGGAGTCTGAATGCGAATCAAGCAAGCAGAGTTTATTTGTATTTTTACTCCGTTGTCTCTACCTATGTTCCTCTCGGAGTGTTTTTGTTCGGTTACGGGTCTTTGATCAAAGGATTATACTTCTCCAATACAATCTGTGCCACCGATTCAGATCAAGACAGAGATGACAAAAAGAAACTTGTTGTTACAATCATCATGGCTACTGTAGGGTTTGTTGTTGGTTATGGAACGCCTGTTGTATTTTACTGTGTTATGACATTCCACAATGGTGAACGGTTCAAGTCTAACTTACATTACCAACTATTGAGTGTGTTCTCCTTCGTGTTTATCTGCAGTTTAAGTTTTTTTTATGCGCTTTTCGAAGTAGGAACTTCCAAAAAGGCTTCAGAAAAATATTATTCTGTCAGAAAACACCGACGCAACACAACGTCATGGAATTGAGATGTTAAGAAACATCAAACGTTTGACAAGAACCGGGTGAATCTGACGGTAATGGGTGCTGTCTATATAAGCTGATAAAATTGATTCCTCGCGAAGCTGAGGTGCATAGATCCGTCTCGCGTGAAGCGCGCGGGATGCACGCGGATCGTAGCGGCCTGCACACTCAGGTCACACTCAGTCCCTTCCTGAACATTTCGGAAGTAGTCGCGGTGCACTGGGTCGTGGGAAGGGCGAAAAACGCGCCTCGCAAGCTTTTATTTCGTCATGTTCACTCCCGCTGCTGTTACGTCGCCACTTCCAGTTTGAAAAAATCTTAAGAAGTGCCTGGGAACGAGTGTTAAGGATACTAGGAACCAGGGAGCAATACATAATAACTTTGTGATAGAGATGCCCGTCAGGAGAGGTCCGAATGCATTACATAATTTGCGTAGAAAGAGAACTCTCATTCAAGCCATGAATTCAACATATTAACTCGAAAAAGCGCCCAGGCGCTTATTAAATTTGTCACACCTCAAATACGGCGCTTATTTGAGGGTCGCGTTTATTTGAAAGTTGGATGGACGCGAAAAATATATTTTTTAAACTGCGGTGTTATCATTTCCCATTATGCATGTCTAACAGTTTAGAATGAATAACATGACTCGTGAAAGTTCTATCTAAACTGTCTTTTCCACCACAGAGAGATAGTCTAAGGATTGGCCAGATTCGTCTATTTTTGTTTCTTCTTTTATAAGTTGATATGCATCTATATAATTGTGATTAAAAAATGCAAAGGAAATAATAGTTTAATGAACTACAACACAGACACCACCAGTTGGGCAACTTGTTGAACAATGATGCGACACGACATTCACAATGCTTTGTTTAAAAAAATTAATTAAGCATTTATAATAAAAAACTACAAGACAGGATAAAGCTTTATCCTCTCTTGAAAAATATCATTGGACTTTTTTACACCTGGGTGGGGTAGTCAACAAAGTTGTATATGGGGAGGTTCCGCCCCGAGATCTAACCACTTACCCTTTTATACGCTAACGTACCTCTTTCGTTTACCTTGTATCGACAAATGGTACCCCTTGCACATACCGTAATTTAGAAGGCTTCATTCCTTTTGATTGCTTATTTTACATGTACGATAGGAATAAATCACTAGACCAGCTAGTTTTTACAGTCATAAAATGCACTATGATCTGTTCGACCTTGTGGACCCTTCTCTTTTCAAGTTAAAAAAAAATGTTCAAAGCAGGCAGTTCCCACTGTTTAGTTTAAGTCATTTATTATCTTTTACGGTTTAACCTCTAAAGTTTGTGATTTCTAAGTGCGTTTTAGATTAAGCACGCCTAAGATTGATCATATTCAAAATACTATGTAAATTCTTATGTTAGGAAGTAATTGCAATAAACGCGTAGCAAATTATCTGACGTATGCTGGGCTCAGTAACAATTCAAAGCACTCTACTATGGTTCACTCTACGGATGTGACTGAGCCGCACCACAGGCAAACCACCCTCTGCTAGTGTAGCCGTTGCTGTTATTGAACTTTTGCACTTCATGGAGGAAATACAGATGAACATTACGGCGGCTTCTATTTTCGCAGAAATACAGATTTGAACGTAAATGTTTCAAAAGGTTCAAACGAAATGTTAACTTTGTTATGTGTCAGGTTTTTACGATGTACCGACCTGTTTAAAACTTTACTTTACGAAATAATCAGTGGATCCGGGTAGTCTGCCTGTGGCTAAAATGCTCAGTTCTCACTTCAAAGAATATAGCTAGTTTGTTTCAGTGGCGGATCCAGACCTTCAGATAAGGGGGTCTGGTCTCCCAAAAAAATTTTTTCGGCCCTTCGGGCCTCAGTTTGGGCTAAAAATAGGGGGCGGGGGGAGGGGGGCAGCCCCTCTCCTGGATCTGCCACTGTATTTTTACTAACAGAGTAGAAGCAAAGATGACGCCGTGGCGAGAGCACTCTGAACCCACCAATAAATGTAACCCGGGTTGAAACCCCGGCGTCCGTCGAAGCCATATGTGGGTTGAGTTTAAATTGTTGTTGGTTCTCTTCCTTGCTCCGAGAGGTATTTCTCCGGGTTCTTCGTTTTTAACATCTCATCCAAAACCAACCCTTCCAAATTCCAATTCTCGATCTGGAACTCACGGCATGTGTAAACGAGTTCATAAGAAATCCTAAGTACTTCGTGGGGTAAACAAATTACAATTCATTTTTTTCATTTTTAGAGTAATAATGAACGGACTTCTGTAACTGAATAATTGTTTTCTAATGAATTGTTACTAAATAAATAAACTACAGTTCACACCAAAAATGTGTATAGTTATTTTGCTTTGCTACGAAGTGAACCGACAACTTCCACATGACCTGAATGAACACGTAGAAATGATGCTTGAACGTAAGAGAACACTCTTATTTACAAAAACTGATAATATATGGCAAGTGTTAAGTATTTACAAAACAACTTTGCGAGACTCAATAAAAGTCGTGATTACATTAATCCTGTATATTCTTTTCCAAAATGCGATAGAGTTGATATTTTTTCACAAATTCCTTTAGGCTCATCTCGTTGCTTTATCGCTCGTACTTCAATGAGACAGCATCCTCGTAGGCTAAAAGTTATAGAATTATCTATAGCAACAATACAGCGAGAGACATTACTAATACGGGCAGAGTCAAGGAAATACGGTCGCACGTTAGGCAACAGAGTGTTACAACAATGTTGCGGCATTGTTCCAACACTGTTGTTAAAAACTCGTCGTTGCAAATTAGAAAACACTATACCTTCCAACTGAATCAGCCGTAGCAATGAAATATCGTGCTTCTAACCGCTTTGACTCTAGAACAAAACCTCTTCAGGAGTTTTTAAATGATCATTCTACGTATTAAGTACAAAGTTCTAACATTTAAGTCTATAGATAACCTATCATTAGTTACTGACAAGAGAACACGTTTTTTGTTCTGTTGCAAGAGAACATTAAATACAGTATGTACTGATTATTTCAACGCATTTCAAAAAAAGTGAAATTCGAGAGTGTTCTTGAATATCGAGGTTTGATATTCATCGGTGTGGCTGAATCCGATGACTGGCAAGATGAGGAAAATCCTCTGTTTTGATTGGCTACCCGAGCACATCTTGCCTGTTCGGGATTTCCCTCGTCAGTCCCGCAAGGAAAAATTATCTTTTTCGCCATATAATAAATCTTTTAATGACCAACAGACTTGTTCGCTCAAGATGGCTGGATATTGGCCACTTTCTATCTTACGTTTTTATTGACCTTGCCTTCGTCTTGGAAGAAAAATGAAAGATTTATAACACGACGTTTCGGGGTCCTCTTGACTCCATTAACAATTGAGATGTGAATAATATTTCAATCGAAGAAAGGCAAGAGATGAGACGAAATATTTTTACATACTGGTTAAGTAAACACTTTGGATCGCAGGGAATCGGATTGCACATTTAGTGAAGACATGAAGTTCTTAATTTAAAGCATTTCTTTGACAAGGCAATCAAATTTGCTACCGCATTTAACCACGACGCTAAACTGCTCAATAAGCCGCTTCGTCTTGATCCATAAAAACGCAAAAAGAATCTTGGTCAATATCCAGCAATTTTGACCGAACAAGCTTGATCAATAACGCATATATGCTACACCGATTTGGTTTATGAAAAAGTCTATCCTAAACGTCAATAGTTAGAAAGGCATCAAAATGTCTTTGAATGAGCAGCTTAAGCATCCTATTTGGCGTCAGTACATTGCTCTTCAGAGGTGCATTGGTCATGGGACTGGTCAACCGACCTGACGTCAGCCATTCTTGTATACTGGCACGCTCGTAAGTATAACCATCTATTAAAAAATATATATTAATAAGTAAATACAGAAATAGATTTTTCAATCTTCATCTTTTGCGCTTGTCATATAGTTTTAGAGAGTTTCTTAGTCAGGAAGAGAGATAGCAGTTTCCTGGCACGGCTTCAAAAGAGGCGCAGTGACACTGGAACAAAATGCGAAAGTGAAACCAACTCTCTCCTGCATTATGTAGAGTCTCAAGAGTCCGCTTAATTAAACACCAGATAAAAAGTGCGTGGACAGGCCTTTCCCTCAATTATTTAGCACTTATTCTTAGAGGAATGCCTGGGGCCAAGTTAATAAAACTAAATAACTTTTACAAGTGTAATTTACAAGTGTAGCTATTGTTTTAGCGTATGAAAACAATAGCCACACTTGTAAAAGTGTTATTAAATTGGTCCCTGTACCACTTCGCCAAATAGAGAAATCGGCTTTATTTACAACCAGTCAGAACCTAGTCTCTAAGAAATCGTTTATGTCATCGTGACTGTGCAATATCTATTAAAGCAAATTTATTTTCCTACTGTAACTTGTCATTAGTATTCCAAGCTTTTAAAGATTTGAATTTTCAGGATCAAATTGAAGTCATTTTAACGGGGTATTATGTATAAAGACGGATCCTAATGATAGTAGTGACGATTTTAAAGAAATGAAAAGTTCTTAAAGGTGTTCTCTCTCTTTTAGAGTAGTAACCAGTAAAATCAGTTACCACTTTCGTTAACTTGTCTACTACTCTAGTGATCTCAGATATCAAACATTCTACTGAAAGAACAAACGGGTACGTATGTCTCCTTTTCAATAAAGTGCCAAGGTTTGAGTTGGAATACTCATAATATTGGACACACACAGTCGAGAAATTAAAGCACCACACATGGACAGGAGAAGTGTGACGTCACGTTACCATGGTAACACTATTTCTGGATGACAACAAAACCAACGACGACGGCGACGGCAAGGAGAACGGCAAAAAATGATATGTTTATATTAACAAACAACAACTTTGCAAATGCATCATGCTATTTTGTACATTTCTTTGCCGTCGTTACACCACTACGACATGAAACTTCCTAATTTCACGAACCCGCTTTATGGAGTAGGTGAACACAACACAAAAATTGTCGCTTTCTTTTTCTAAACCTTCGGCAAGAGTTGCCAAATTAAATGAAATTGAATAAGATCGGTAGTTCGAAATACTGCGAATAGTTTTTTAAGTGACTTTATTATTTTGCTGTCATCCCAAAATTTTGCTATCATGGCAACGTGACGTAACGACTTCTCCTTACTATTTTTTCCCGCAAACGGAAGAGAGGATCACGTGACCTGACTTTTCTGCTTTTACCGGCCGCCGTTTCAACGCGAGGAGGACATTTTTCCCGTTTGGAGGAAACGCGAAAACGTGCGTATTTGCAGCCCACTGGTATAGTACAGACTACTTCTTCATTTTGATTGCTTGGTTTATCATGTTTCTTCTTAATCTACACGTACTGTTTGTAAAGCTAAATGAGTTTCAAATTTGAGCGAAAAAAGATGACAACTTCTCGGTACTTTTTTGTCCACTCAAAGTGAATGGCCGCTGAGAACACTTGCGATGATGTAACATAGGTAAGCTTATTTTACTTAGTTTAAAAGAAACATTAAGAATTATGGAAACATTTAGCCAATACCTAAGTAAATTTTCAAGCATTTTAGACAATTTACAGTTCTATTTTCCAAGTTTCCAGTTCTGCCGTGTCGACGGGAGGCTTAACAAACCACTGAGGAAGGAACGGCAAACGACATTGAAACGGCTAGCCAACATGACGTGTTCGCCGTTAGCGTGGTGCTTTATAATCTAAACTACTGAAGCAGAGATCATTTCTTAAATTATCGTCCATGTAAAGGAAGTGAATTATTTGTTAGTTATGCAATAACAAGAGTGAATTATGCTTACCTGCAGCAATAACTGGATCAGACATAACTTCTCTTGTTATAGGACATAAGAATTCATCAGGAAAGTCTTCTTCCAATTCTTGTTTCTTGATATCTTTTATTGTCCGTAATATCTTGTTACGGTGGCCTACTGGACCTGAAAATCAGCCGTTATGAACAAGTGAGCAGAGCGAACAAGTGAATACAAAATTGTAAAAGCGAACGAAGGATTTGTTTGTAAATGGAGAAATGAAAAGTTTCGTAATGCGGACTGTAATTTATCAGAATGATGATGCTGACAATCGGACAATTCACATGTTTTCTAGTCTCTAACGTAGCATTTTATTATCGACGGTTTTGCTTTAAGTTCATCTCAGCAGTTCAATAAAACCCCACTGATCAAATACAAGGGCAAGAAAATGCACCTTCAGCCACCCTGGATTATTATCATCGGACTATGACACATTTTATGTTTTGCAAAAGATTGCAAATTCACACAGAGAAACTGTCGGTTCAATGTTCAAACGTAGTGCGCAGTGGGGGATGAAGAGGCATATATATATATGTAGATTAAATATTTCCTTATCATGGGATTCTTGGAAATGCAGGATGAAAAGACCTTTTTAGCTTGAATGTTTTGTTTCCCATTTCAGACCACGTGATGGTACCTCAGAGAACTGTTTCTTTCAAATGTCGTCCTATGCACGTGTATCCAAACCTGTGCATCTGTATGCATAATTAATGAAAAGACAAAAGGCAAATTCCCTGGCACACATCAAGTGGTCTGAATTGGGAAACAAAACATACAAGATAAAAAGGTCTATTCCCTGACATGGCCTGGCAACTGAATTACTTTAACTGACTGTAAGACAATTGAGTAAAATTAACAAGGTTAAGGATTGCAAAAAGGCATGCGCATGATCTCCAACACAGCATTCATACTCACCAATACCAAGATCTGAAGCAAGTGTTTCACTTGTCATATTAAACAGCTCTTGTCCATCAATGGCATTTTGACGGAACGTTTCACAGTACAGTTCAAGTTCCAAAGAAATAAGCCAGCTGCACACTTCATCTGTGCTCCATGTGACAAGTTTCTTTCTCTTATTTTCCTGTGACTGACAGAAAACAAGTAACAGACGTAAAATGTCGTTAGATCACAGGCGTCCCACGCTCACGTTACGAGTGTGGAATTTACTGCTGTGGTTAGAGTCAGAAATACTTCTGTCCGAATGGTTACCTAATCGTTCAATACAGGTTTCCGTTACTAGTTTAAGCATAATTACCACTACCCCTACCTGGTTTGCCTGTGTTTCTGTTGGTTTCTTCTGTTCCATCTCTCCTACATTGACTCCACCAGACTGGTCCAGTTCACCTGTTATAGTATGGATTTTAAAAAAAGAGTTATATCCTGTTTACATTCGGCCTTTGGATCTTTGGATACGGGATTGTGCTCTTTTCAGAAAACGTGAAGGATAGCTAACGAGTTTTCAAAAGAGACAAATACCCAAAACAGGGAATGTATATTTTGTACTTCTTTATCACACCACCAATACAAACGAACTTTAGAGGAAACTGAAGGAGTGCTTGGAATCAGTCACTTATGATTAAACCTGTTTTATTCCCCTTTCAGTTTTCCTTGTAAATGCTCATGAAGCAGAGGGAGAATTCACTTTAGGACCCCTTCCACTCTTGCGCACCCCTTGGATTGTTTTTATACAGTTCTTTAAAAGACACATTTAAAAAATGAAATACCATTTTCTGTAAGACAGATCTTCCATAGCTTGAGTGTTCTGTCATTTGATCCAGTGGCTAGCCAGTTACCATCCACAGAGAAACTACAGCATGTAACATATCTGAAAAATTGACACTTACTCATTGTCTCTGTCATGGTAGAAAATACCATTGGAAAATTGAAAAAAAAAACTGTAAAGCAGACTTTTTTTTGAGTTGAAGTTTGAAAGAATTGAAGAAAATAGGAAGGAATGTCTTTGCAAACTGAGAGTTATAGTCTGTCAACCTCAGCAAACTGCTCGAGCGCATCTACACCAAGATTCAAACAAAAAAAAAAGAAGATGATTTGAGTTCGCCAGTTTCAAAGCTATGATGACAGCTTTGGACAGGCATTTGAAAGAGAAAGGTCATACCTGTTCTGTAACAAGGGACGGGCAATTCAGCTCCTTGAAGCAAATTTTGATGGTATAGCAAAACAACTACAAATGTACATCTAGTAAGTTATAGAAAGTGTCCAAACAAAGCCAGGCAGGTAAATCTTTTCAAGTATATCATTTGAAACTTTTCAGGCAACTTTTATTATTCAATTTGGAATTTACACTGGGAGGTGTGTTGTTCAAAAAGCTCAAACTGCATTTGCCCGAATTTTGATAAAAACACACTTATAAATACAAATAAATTCCACATTCTTGGCCAATCATAAAATATTATCAGTGGTAGAGTCTGTCAAGGTTGTAATCTAAAGAAATCTTAGGGAGCCCAACATAAAAGATCAGCACAGTGGTGAGGCTTCCATGTCACTCAAGGCAACCGCAGGGTAACTAATGTTAACCCAATACCTTGTATGTCCCTCCAGAGTAAGTAATGATACCTCAGCCAACTACAAAACACAAGAAATTTTAAGAATACGTCAGAAGTTATTTTTATAGATGTAAGATTACCCTCTTTAGCAACATAAGTCTATCCAGCTTTGTTCAATTTCCATTGTTTTGAACTGATTTTCATGCACTACCACACAGAAAATCAATGGAAAAAATTAAAAGTGGTTAGTGGTTAGTGGGTAGCGGTTAGTGGTCAGTAGTTAGTGGTAGTGGTAGTGGTAGTAGTCAAATTAAGATGACGGAAAGTATAACCCAAAAATTAGAGAACAGAGACACCGTTTCACGGCTTATGCAGGAATCATTATATAGTTGTCGCAATGCAGACTTCGTATTCACCTAGTGCTTCATGTAAATGTAGTTGAAACTCTTTTTAAAATACAGACACCACTGCACATTATAAAGTCAAACAAAAATATATAGGTATCTTCAGGACCAACTGAAGTGTCTTGAATAAACTGACATCTGCATCGTAGTGGTATGCATGACAGAAGGTTCAACAGTATTAAAGCGTGTTTTAGTTGTACTTACAGGATCCCAAAGGATAATTAATTTGTCTCCACCCCTGTCAAATTAAACCATAAAAATATGTGATTATAACAACAGCTGTTAATTATAAACTGTAGTATCATTTTTCCAAAGACAATGAAAACACAAGACTTAAGAATTTCTAAGAACTTGAAAAAAAAAAAACTTAAAAAACAGCTTGTCCTTTGAGCAAGCAGCTCTCACATTTTGCTTGCTGATTTTAGTGGAGGATTATTTGCTTGAACCTTTGACCATTGGGCAAGAAAGCTTTAAAAGTTACTTGCAGAGCAAGAAAATATATTTGTCCAGGACGGGATGTTATTTGAGCACTGTTCCTGGGATGCTACGGCAATTTCCCTTCTCTCTTTTTCACTCTGATAGAATCAGTAGGAACAAAGCTGCTTTACACTGGATATCATGACATACATGTACACCAATGTTTAAACCAACAGCCATCTGGTTTAGAAGTGGACAACAGTAAAACATAATCACTTTTTGCACCATGCAAAATGCCAGCATGAAATTTTGACATTAAGTACATGAATCTCCTGTGCTCATCTTACTCTCTCTTTTCAGCTTTAGTCCTGCCCTTTTGTTTCAGGAATGCGTACGGTAAAGGCCAACGCAAAACAGGCTACTTTGCAGTTTAATGGATCCAAAAACTGCAACCACTCATTGCCACGCTTATACTCACTGTCAAGTGTAATCATGTAATCTGCTACCATTTGCCTACTCACCCTGAAGCTAGTATCTTTCCATTTGGCGACATGGCAACCCCATAAACAGGACCTTGGTGACCACTTAATGAACAGCGTTTGCGGATATGGCACTCTTCTGAGAATGCTGAAATCAAATTGGAAAAGCCAGAGTTCAAAATGCACGTTTGGCTCACTGTAAGACTGCCAATCTAATGCATTATATTATTTTCTTTTCTTAACGCATTATCTCTATCCACTGACTTATAACTGTGATAATAGAGTGGTTTTCGTTTGAGTGTCGTAAAACCAAAACCAAAGTAATTACTCTGGCCAATCACATAGGACACAGACAATACATTGAACCAATCAAAACTCGAAGTAATTACATGTGGCTGATGCAAAGCGCGGGAAAATGCATGCGAGCGCGTCACAATTGGCTTTGGTTTTACTTCTGATTGGATGAAAAGGTGGCGCGAATCTTTTAAGCCAATCGCATCGTGTAGAAAGTGCAAAACCAATTACTTTTCGACACTCAAATGAAAACCGCTCTACAATGAAAGCCCACCTTACGGCCACCTCAGTGATACAGTCACCTTGTTACTGCAGCCACTTTTTTTACCACCTGGCAAAATAGCCATACATTTTCTTGTAAAAAAAAACCTAGTTAATACGGCCAAATTTTTTGGCCCATTGGTGACCGTATCAACAGGGTTCCCCTGTAATTCCTATATTTAGAAGAACAGGATGCAATTAAATGACAAGATTATGAAACAAACACTTAAAGAAAAAAAACAAAACATGTTTGCATGGGTTTCCCCAATGTTCCAGATTTTAGACCTTCACGACTTGAAACAACTTTTACTGAGGCTAAGTGAAGTCATCAAGTCAAAAACATTTTTTATTGGACACTATCCTTTTTCATTGTCTGTCTTTGAATAAAAATACTAAGTAACACTGAAATAACCAAACAAACTACTGGTAAATACAAAAAAGCTTCATGTAGGGATTGTGAAATAAGACTGATGGTGCTTTATGAACTCGCAAACAGAAACATTGTACATCACTAAGGGAACAAGACTATTATCATACTGAAAATTACTTTATTACAATGACAATTATTGTACATGACCAGCAATCCACAAATTTGATCAGTCAATAAAGAAAGTGAAGATCATTATACATTTCTGGCAAACTGCCCTCCTACCCCTCCCCTAAGCCAACTTTTACACTTACTTCTCACTTAGGGCAAAATGTTGGCTTAAGGGAGGGGTAAGTGGACAGTTTCCCAGATACATAAAATGATCCGTAAGGGCTATGTTCTAGTAGTGCCTGGTGGCCCTTGGTGCCAGCTTTACTCTTGCTCATTTGCAACTAGAAAATCTTGGTCTTTTTCATAGAAATCCTATGCTGGGCACCTTGGATTTCACAAGTTCAGAGCACTGGTCTCTCATTAGAGCACAGCCTAGAAAGTTTCTTGTCTGTTGACTTCAAGCCATGCAACTTGCATTATACAATCCTTGACTGTAGAACTATCAACCAACAATAGAGTATCTTCAAATTTGTTAAATAACCTAAGATATCACCTGCTGCTACTCATTGACATCACAGTAATGCAAGAAAATACAAGATCCAGCTAAATACCTGAGGCAGTAAAGATGTCCCAAAGCTTGACAAGGTTGTCATTTCCACCAGAGGCAAGTAAGAAATTTGGTGCACTGCCACTTGTGTCATGGTATGATGGACCTGCCACAGTATGGGTAAAATTGTACACAGAATGTTAAGGATTTGCATGCTTCAATAATAATATTATTTTTTGTTGTCTTATCTATTTCAGCTCCTGCTCCTAGTTTAAATGTAGCCTACTTAAGTACTTTTCCAGATAAGAGATGGGTTTAGGTCAATGACTTGACAAAGAAGGCTTCCTGACCCGACAGATGAAATATAAAATGTTAAGTAAAATACAACGAAACAAATTACCACATGGTCTTAGTGACCCCTCATATGATCTACATGATCTTAACTTGAAAGAATAATAATAATAAAGAATTAACTGGAGTGCTGCTTAAGTGACCCTATTCAATGGAGAATTAAAAGGCCAATGTGCAATCCAAGTTTTACAATCTAGTAATCAAAAGGACAGTGCTGATATACTGGTTTCATCCAAAGTTTTATTTGTCAATACGCAGAACAACAAAATAAAAGACACCTATTATCTTCAACGAGAATATTTACAGAGTCTAGACTGTGCCATGAAAAAGAAAACAGTCTTGGAGAAAGTGCTAGAGAAAATGCTAGGAATTTCAGAGGTGTTGCAAGGAAGAAAAGCTGAACTACTCCCTTAAAATATAGAAAGAACAGCAAAAATCCCACTTGACCAATGATAAATTCTGCTTTTTGAAGAATATCTGCTAAGTACTCATTATACCTTAAGGTGTTTTGATACAGTTTTTGGGAGACCATACCGATGTTTTTCAATCATCTTAGAAGTGATTTTGTCCTTGTCAACTGCTACAAACTTTTCACTACTGATTGACTGTGAATTGAAGTTTGTCAAAATGTAGTTTTCAGTAAAATCAATATCACCATGACAACAATCAACAAAAAAACTTTGAGATTGATAAAATCCAAATTTTGCGTGATCTAGACCTGCTACTAATAATTCAACACCAGGAACTCAAAGTGTGGTGTTTAGCAAATACCCTCCATGAGAAGTAAAAAATTATGTATATTTTAATTCAATTAACATGCAAATATATTTCAAACCTTTCATTTTCAATAGCTGAGATAAAATGTTTAATAAAAAAGTTCTAAATAACGCAAATTAATCTTAAGTAGCGTCAAAAGGCTTCTTAAAATCATATTTCGATGCTAGGAAATTTTGGTGTATTTCTTTCTTGCAATCCTGAAAACCAACCTGTTTTCTCACCACCTGTCTAAATGCAACTTTATTCTAAATTTTGACTTTTAGCACTTTTCTGAATATCTCTATCTCTAAAACAGCTAAACAGAATTCTTTATCAACCCCATCACATAACCTTCATGATATATATATATATATATATCAATGCTTGAAAAAATTAAGATTTGCTCACTGTAACACCTTGAAATTTCAAGACGAACCTAACCTACCAATTGGCCAAAAATCTGCGTTACAAACATTCACCGTTTTGACATTATGCTAATTTCTGCAAATTAATGCCCACCATTCATACGTCCATGGCTAGTACATTTCAATGTGAATATTGTCATTGTTTTACATTCAAAATATGCAATAAAATTCATACTAAAATGTACTAGCCATGCAGGTATGTATGATGGGCAACAATTTGGAAAAATTAGAATAACGTCAAAACAGTGAATGTTGTAATGAGGTCATTTCTCCAGACTTGCACATTGTATTAGTATTCAAACTAGGTTACCAACATTAAAGCCCTAACCAAAAACTTATCAATCCTAATGGGATGAATATTGCTTTAACCAGAAAACAGTTTTTACCTATCTGTACATGGTGGACATAAGCAGGGAGACAGATCAGTTATAGCAAAGAGAGAAAGATGAGCATGTGGTACATTTAACCTCTATGACTGATCAGCATCAAATTCTCCTTGTACTATGAATATTTTACAAAACAAATTGGTGATGAGAATAAAGGACATGATTACACAAGATGAATCACTGTTACTTCAACAAATTCTCTCTACTACTTCTATAGGAAACGTACGTACGTTTCCTACAGAAGTAGTAGAGAGAATTTGTTGAAGTAAAGTATAGGGGCAACAAATGAGAATCTGAATTTCAATATTAGGGTTTAAAGGGTTAACTCTCTAAGTCCCAAGATTGACCAACATCAATTTCTCGTGACAATATCGATACATCACAGAGAGAAAAGGTTATGACTGGTAAAAAAAATTATCACCAAAGGGAAAATGCTTTGATCTTTTATCAAATTCTCTCAACTAATTCTTTAATGCAATGTATGGAGACTAGTGTGGAGAATTTGTATTTGGATATTGGTGCTTAAAGGGTTAAATTGAAGTGGTCACTCAAAAGAAATGCTTGTTATTTTTAAAAAGGAAGCTTTATATACTATTTTAAATTATTGAAAAGTGAGGTCATTTCATTTTATTTCCTGTTCAGCAAAAGAGAATGCATCCAGAGGCTTTCACAGGCAAAAGGAATAAAGATGTACAATCTGTCTCCACCATTCCTCATGATGTCTTATTTCGGGGCATTTTTTGGCCAGGATACTAGTTATATTATCTTGATATTACACTACGCCTCTTGGTTTAAAGAGTCTCCTTATCATAATATTACCAATTACTTATCTTAAAAGAACAAGACAATCAAGACTTTATTTGAACAAACAGGACAAGTTAAGCGTCATGCACTATTTTTGTTAGAGTAGCAATTCAGAGCTTACAGTCTGGTTGATGGCCATCACAAGAAAATACAGCTTGAGTCATAAATGGGGACTCCAAATTCAGTGCTGTGGGAAGAATTAAAAAACCCTTTTTATTTTGTTAGTTATTAACATGGTTAAATTAATGATCCAGTTTACTTTACAAGTGAATGGCCCCAAATAGTTCATAATTTTAGTAATGCAACTTGTTTAAAAATGAACATGTTGCTAAAATATTTCTTATTAGTATATACACACTCGGTGATCTTGGTGATTTAAGCAATCTGATTGGTTCGCTATCTTGGACTATTCACCAAATTCACCTTCTAGCGAGTGGATAATGTGTGAGCTCAGTGTTTTTCCCATTTTTTTAGAGAATGATCTTTTAAAAGTTGACAAAATCCTGGGTTGACCTTTTTAAAGGCAAGAAAAAACTTAAAAGGATTCAAAACGGCATTTTTCAACTAACTATAGCTGAGTTTTGTGCTTGATGGATTGTTTACAACTCCCGTTTATTCATGTGCAAGAGGCCGTCCCCTGAACTCAGCGTTTCCTAACAAGAAAATTTGGCCCAAAAATCGAAGTTTATTTATGACAAAAAAAAATTGACAGCAAATGTTTGCAGAAGTTCTACGTTTTAAGTAAATAGGAAACAGAACGCTACAGGAAGACGACGTCTTACCTCAAGCAACCAAGCCGCCATTTTCGTCAGCACTTCATGCGAAGAATGACACAACAAACCCTTTTGGCTTTAAACTTGGCGAGTCAACAGAAAACAGCAAAGCTCTACTTTTCTTCTCAGGTAGGGAAACAATTCAAACTTTTAACAGTTCCATTTAAGCCATTATGCTTTTGTGAAGTGATAAATGTTTGAAAAATCTGCAAAGATCTAGTTTTAAAGTTTGAGTGATTTGATCCATCAATCAATAAGTACTTTGTAATGGTTTCCTCATATTTTGTTGAGATCACTTTGGGTGTATATACTAAAACAATTATTCTTTTCAATCTCAGTGAATAGTGGCTTTAGGAATATTTACCGTGCTGCTTTGCAGCATGGTAAATATTCAGCCACTATTCACCTTGATTGTTAAATGTACAGATTAATTTGAGCTCTAACATATTTTCCTGGCCATAAAACACACTCAAAAGATTGAGGCATCTTTTATCATTTAATGAAAACTTCTTCTCATCTGCATGGCATCAAAGTGGCTGCGCTTTCTTTATTGGCAAGCACTTAACTATCATTAACTATTGATTTGTGGTTTTTTTGCATCACACACAAAATAAACATTGTTGTTGTTGTCATTGTTAAACAATAGCCAAGAATGTACAGTGGAACATTGATGTAACTTATCTTTATGCACTCAAATATCCATGTGTAACCACCTCTTGTAAATGACCACCAATCCAAAACATCAATTTTTTTCAGTGAAAACTAGATGTTATTAGTTGTTTTAAATAACACCAAAGAAATTTCTTATTGGAGCCCAAGAAAATAAATGTTGAATTTCAAAAAATGGACCAAAATGAAATCTTATGCAGGAAATTTTACCTTTGTTGTTACAATTCCTATGAAATTTGCAATTAACTTTCTCAGGCTCCCACAAGAGAATATTGTCTTTGGTGTTATTACAGATAACTATATCTATAGCCTTTGAAAAATTATTATAAACATTGTTTTTAATAGCACCATGTATGATACATGTAGATGTACTGAAGGTCTGAAACTTACGGTTTGGTGGTTTTAGCCAATTTTGAGTGTCGTTTAGCGGTCACAGTTGTATTCGTGCGGCAGTTTATGGTTAAGAAATCATTGTGTTGTTGTGGAAAATTGTAACTTTATCATGCGGTTTTCCGATTTTGCATGTGTGGTGGCAGTTTTGTGAACAGAGTATCTAAGCCCAGAAAACTGAGTCGCTTCTTTTTTTCTTGAAACCTGCTTACTCAAGCTTCTTCTTAAAAACCTGAAGAACATTGCCTTTTTGGACTAGAACAATTGAGCAGGGCAGGAAATGGAAGGCATAATTAATTTCTGCTGTCTCCCCTCTGGGGAGGTAATATGACAGAAGGCCAGGCTTCAAAGGGTCGACTGCCACATTTTGGAAAACATTGGCCATCTCACTGGAACAGGGACAATTGAAATGCATTAAATTACAGCTATTAAAAAGTAACCAATCACAGCAGAGCATTGGGCTTTACAAGGTTATGTGTAACCATCTGACCTCATTGCCTGATGAAGACTACAGTGAAACCTCTACTTTGGGACACCACCTAAATAAGGCAGTTTGTGGAATGGTCGACCCCCTATAATAGACCCACTGTACTTAGAAATAATTAATACAAGGGGTAAAGAGTGGTTGTTTTGTTAAATGCAAAGTACAAAATAAATGCATATTTCATTGATCAAGTCATATAATATTACCATATTTATGTTACAGCATCACAAAATAGTACATGATCATGGAATCAGAAACTATTAGGAGGGGGTTTACATCTTTAAAATCATACATTTTAAAAATAAGTTTGGGTTGGGTAACTAATTTCTTCATTTATATGCCATATTTTTTCTTCCCTTAAGTAATTAAGTTTAAAAACAACAGAGTGCACCTGTTTAGAAGAGAAATTAACAAGCCCATTATTGATATTATTTTACTTCATTGACATTAAAATTTAAAATACTGCAGATAAACAAAACTAGAGTTAAGTTTTTGGGAAAAATTTCCGTATAACCCCATACATTAATTATGCATTCTGCGTCATTAATAATGCATCCGCCTTATTGTCTTCTAAGACAATGGTGAATTCCCCAGAGTATTGCATATATACATCGGTAATGAATACTTACTGCGTTAGTAAAAAAGGATTTCAATTTTCGTCTTCTTTTATCTTTTTCCACCCCTCTCTTTCTCTTTTTTCCCCTCTCATTCACCTACCACTCTCTCCAGTGCCCCCCGGTTTCCTTTTTCCCTTTTTTTCTCGGTAGTCGGCGAGATTTGAACCAACGCTTCCCTGTAGCTCCGACGTACCTGTCTCTCTGCCATACCACTAGACCACGACGATTTGTTGAGATTCCCTGGTCAAAAAATTGATATCTTTTTGCGTGTTCAAGTTCAAATATACATAACAAAAGAACTGAAATGTGTATTCATGTAAATTATTCACGCTTTTGCTTGTAACATATCCACGAAAACATGCATCTCTTCAGGCAATAACAAACACGCACAAGCTTCACAAACACTCCTCTCTTGTATTACACTTGTCAGGGACTTGGTCAACTTTCATGCTTAGTATGGCTCAACTAAACTTTTGAAAGGCTGTCCAGAATACTGGAGGATCATGACCGCGACCGGTACATAGAGTGGTGTAAGGAAAACATAAGCTGCCCTCACAACTTCTGTTAAATGTGCAAGAGCTCTGGGAGAGGACTTAAATGAAAGCTGATTGACTCAGTTTCCTAACCCTAATAACTAAACTTCAAGGTTATTCGGCGTTTTTCAAAAATACCCCGGCTCAGTTTGGCCATCATTCGTGCTCAAATTTTGGAGGTTTACAGACGTGATGAGCGACGAGTATGGGTCTTATGAATATCTACGAGAGGAGGGCTAGGAACAGCCCAAGCTTTGTAAAATACACCCAGCTGACACAGGTGCCGACACGCAGCGCATCGAAAATAGATGGAGGGGCAAAGCATGGTTTGCCCTGTACAGGAACATTCAAAGAACTATTCCGCAAAAGCAACTACTGGCAGGAGTTTTAAATATGTGGCGTAGGCATTACGGTGAAGTTCTCTTTGGAAGCATGATAGTAAAGCATATCGTCGAACTTTACAATGACATTGCGAACGGCGACTAAAGGGCTAAATAAAACAGGCAGATCAGACGTGGGAGGAGAAGGTGGAAACTCGAAAATATAGTTCAGGAAAAAAAGGAAACTCTGAGGAATAAGGTAGACTTTTTTTTACTTTAATTGTTTATTAAACCCTGTGTTACGATCGATGGATAGTTTACTCAACGCCACTAATTACATTGATTATCACTATCTCTGGGGTCATTATAAAGTTAGGTTTCGGAAAGCGAAGATAGTCCGAAATTTGTTCCAAAAAGTTTTTATTTTAGTTCAAAAAGCGCCAAATTTAGCGCGTTTCAAAAAAGACTTAGAAAAAAAATTAAAAATTTCTAAAACAATAGCTGAACTTAGTATTGTTCTGTCTTTTGTTTTCTTTAAACAATGAATGTATGCATAATTAATGTATGGGGTTATACGGAAATCTTGCCAGTTTTTGTTTAAAAAGGATCATTTTCCCAGAATATAAAATAATTAAAAATCACAATATAAAATGCCCATCACGTTCAAACTCTCTGTCAATAGAAAAGTTTTGATATTATCTTCAGAAACATGTGCACATCATGATGAACATGTACATTATCCTTCATAACAATTCATATGGTTGAAGTTATCAATATAAATACCTGCCCAGCTATAAGTAGACACCCTTATCCATCTCTGTAGTACGATAAACTAAGACTTAAACACAGTTTCAGAAGAAGAGCAAGTACATAAAAACAAACTGAACGGCACCTACTTGCAGATCCATAAGTTGAAGAAAAGCAGCAGTCTGCAACTCCTAGATCATGTCCCTCGGCATAAAACTTGGTCATTTTACCGGTCTGTGCTTCCCATATACTCAAATCTCCCATGCTCGTACCTGTTATTATATACAAGCTATCTGGCGTAAAACAACAAGTCATAACGCTACTTTCTAGCTTCTCCACACAACGGACTAATGTTTTCGACGAGACATCCCAAATGCAAAAAGATTCATCTGCTGAACCGGTCACGAGAAAGCGTGAATTTGGGGAGAAACGACAAACTCTAACACCACTTTTGTGTCCTTGCAAAACCGCAACCACAGACCCTGTGTTCACATCCCAAAGATGAACATTACCATCTGTTGAAGCGGTCGCAAGTAGAGTTCCAAACGGTGAAAATCGGCAAGAATTTACACCATACGAGTGCCCGAGCAAAGGTGAAATCGACAGCTCTGTTCCTTTTTCAACGTTCCAAAGTCGCACGCTTTTGTCGCCGGAACTTGAAGCTAAGACCTTGCTGTTTGGTGAAAAACTGCATGATGTTACATCTTTGGAATGTTTCGAGAAAGTATTCACTAACACAGACATTCTAAACCTTTAAATAACCATACTTTACAGTGGCCTTCAATTACACTTTGTTTCGTTCCAATTTGTGATTTGCAAAACAAAATGGGGGTACCATTACGTCACATACTTGAAATACGAGGTGCTTTTGCCGAGTATTTCCGAGGTTCCTCCGAAATCAACCGATGATCCTTTTGTGGAGCGAGCTCTGTGGAGTGAGTGGAGCGCTTTGTTATGGATGACGCAATAGTGACGCTAGCAGGAATTTAAACATAGAAAGAAAAATAGGTGGAAATTGTACTTGAATTAAAAGAGAGCATTCGAAAAACATTTTTTTAATACCTCCAACAACCAGCATGATTTCTGAAGAAGCCTTGGGACTGCAGTCACAGTACTCACCTCTCCCCTGCCCTATGAGTATCCTGAATAAACCGTGAAACGTGTTTCTCTTCATGCATGGATTCACTGGCTGTGATTGGTTTAATTTGAACACGTGGTCCGTTGTTTTCGGCGGGTACAAGGTTCAGCCATGGGAGTTTACACAGAGCAAGAATGTTTTTAGGCGGACTCTAAGAGTATCTTCATGAAATCAAGAAGAAAACGAATTATTATAGTGACTAGGTAACCCTGAGTTCATCATGCGGCTGACAAGAATTTTATTGCAAGACATCGCTAAGCTTATTCAACGATACAGTCGCTACCAACAGTCTTGTTTGTCGATTGAGCAATTCACTTCTTTTGGTGAGTACTATTTCGATATCACTGATCAAAGCTGTAATTTTATCCCTTGTAACTTGAACTATTTATTGTCATCCTTTGTAAAGGATCAGAACCAGCAACAAAATATAGTTCTTGCTTTGAAACTTACTTTGCAAAGACGCATTTTTAGAGTCTTTTTAGCCGATACGGTTGCTAACTCGATCATGTGTGTGAATGCAAAAGAAGGCTTGAATATGCAAATTGTATCTCTGGAGAAAGAGGTTATATTCGTAAAATAGTTTATTGCGAAGAAAAATCCTGAGTTTTGTTTATCTTTTTTCTGTTGTTTTTAGTCAATCCGATCATCGGAGTAACGTGAGGCGTTTCTACTCGCCGGCCGCGCGCTTTACCAAAGCGATTTTCGCTGCGTGATCATTCGTTGACGCGAAAACTGTGAATTTCCCGCGCCTGAATTTTATTCCATCCTTGTGAGCCCCACAAGCTAAAAAAAAATTATATAATGTACACTATCTTAATATTTTGCTTGTTGTTTCGATTTTTACTGCAAAAACAAGGAGAAAGTTTGGTTTATTTACGATGGCTAGAATTTCTGTTTTTATTCTGACGTACAGGCAGCGCCCCCACAACGCCCCCGTGTTCCGTGACAACATTTTGTTATTTCAAACCGCGTCCGTTTTGGAATAGTTTGGAGATCATATGATTGTCACAAGTTTTATGTGAGTCTATTCAGGAAGTGTTCATCATGTTGAAAATCATACCATGTATTCATGTAGAACATTTTAGTCATTGGCATCGATTTCTTTTTTGTACAGCCATCACGAGAAACAAACAGTCCAAAGCTATTGTTCAGTAAAGAATTCTAATTAAATTCTTTTTTTGTTTTGGCTTTGGTCTTCTTGGCATGTAAACATTATTAATATTTAAAGCCAAACTTGCATAGTGGTTCTGGCAAAACTTGTGTCTTTGTAACCCTCTGCAAATCTTGTTTATCTGATGAATTGAAGGAACTTTCATTTAGCAGTAATTTTGTTACAAATAGTTATGGTGAGGCCTGGGACTATTAAATTTTGTGAAAAATCATGAGTCCTAGTAAAAAAAAAAACAACAAATCCGAAATTGAAAACATTTGGGCCTTTATGTAACAAGACAGTTAATCTGAAGACAGACTCCAAACTTTGTTTCTTCACATACTGCAATTTAAATAATATGGTCCTTCTATTTTAATAAAATCACTCTTAGATCCACAGTCAGCTGATGGTTACAACAATTTTCTATTTATGAAGAATTTGAAAATACCGAGTAAAATTCTCCTTTAAAATTGATGTGAAGGAAACTTTATTTGTTGTTACTGAGATACCATATTTAATCTCTAAAGGTGTGATTTTATACTAAGCATTCTCAGGGTGACAGTTAACGTTATATACTTGATAGGTTTGTTTTTCCTATCAAGAAAAATTAATTAGAGATGAATATTATGCATGTATAATAATGAAACTGTTGTAGGTGATCAGAAAATGTGAGATCAATATAAGTAGTTGTAGTTATGCTTGGTCATAAAATGGAAATGGCAGTTAAGTGACTTAACATTCTCTTAGTCTGGCAAAACTTTTACTTTAGAACCTCCTGATATCACACAAAGTACAATACAGATAAAAGAAAGTTTATTTACTGCTTATTGTGGGTAAACTTTAGTGTTATTTTACGAATGTAGTTAAGTCAAATATAATGTTTAAAGTGATATTTATAAGCACCTCATATACTGTATTTCCTCGAATAATAGCTGGGGGTGATTATTCGAGGAAAGGCGAATATATGAGGGATATTATTTCAAATATTGCTCACTGTAAGTTGTGCCCTAAATATTTTGCTTTATTTTCCCATTAAATCAAAAAATAATGACGGCTAATAAACTGAACAGGGGCTTGTTAAGTACTCCAAGTTTAGTTCCTTGATTAATTTTCAAAGCTTGAATCATCACTGATCAGTTTTGCTGAATCTCATTGTACTTCAACTTGACAAGGAGGGGATAAAAGGAAGAGAAGATGGCAAGAGGGGTGATTGTTCAAGGGAGGCAATTATTTTAAGTATTTCTGTCAAAGGGGGGCAATTATTCAAGGGAGGCGATTAATCAAGGGATGGCTATTATTCGAGGAAATGTGGTATATGTAGCCTCTTGAGTCCATTCTATTTTGATCCTATTCTACACAACAAATTAGCTAGAATTCAAACAAGATATAGCATTTGCCAATCACAATCATTACAGTGCTTTTTTCTTGTCATTTTCATGGTACTTTTAAGTAAGGTCTTTCTTTTTAAACTTTCTTTGCAGGCAAGACTGCAAAGCCAGTGGAATCTTTTCAGTTTGGACGACATGAATTACCAGTGCGGCTTGCTCACATCATCCGTGAGATTGATCTGCTTCCCAAAAACCTGCTTAAAATGCCATCTGTTGAGTTGGTCAGAGGCTGGTAAGACCTTCTAGCAATTTTAATCAACATGCTCATTTTCAGTGATATTAAACAGCTAATATTACTGGAGGAAGTGTCAAATTTATCGGAATTAAGCCTATTCAAGAAAGTTTTATAAATATGAGCTTACATACCTAAGTAAACAGATTCACACTTCCTAACAGTTAAAACATTTCACTTCGTTTATGACAATCGGTCAACACCTTAACTCAAACGACCCTAATTTGTGGTTCAAGAAAATATCCATACCCCACCATGGAGGGAATTGGAAACTCTGAGGGGATGGGAGGTCAGAGGAAATTCCAGAGGGGAGGGGGTTGGACAATGAAAATCACTTTTCAAGGGGTTAATTTTGACCTCAGTACAAACATTGCTACTTACTGATGTAATTTATAGCCAGTCAAGCACTTTAATGCAGCCTTCTGTTCCAGATGCAAAATATTAGCTTGCTAAGTTCAGGCATGCACAGAAAGACTTTTGCTTTTCGCTTTCTCTCCTTCTCTCTTTTTTCACTTTTCTTGTCTCCTTTTTTTTCTTTTGCTGGGTATGTAGTAGGCTTCATTTTGTGGGAAAAGTTTTCATTTGATTAGATGAAAGGAAAGAAGGGGGGAATGAAGCAAGATTTTCATGGAAACTTTCAGGTCAATGTTACAAGGTTTTTTGACTTTTTCTCTGGTGTCCTTGACTGAATTGTGCTCAATCTGGTGTGGTTGGAAAGGTCTCTTCACTCTGCACAAATAAGTGGACAAAGTTGTCCTTGACCATTAACACTGATGATGTCACGAGGGGCAGGAGGGACAAGGATCTGGACAGGCAGTTACGGGTGGCTCAAGGGTGGATTGGTTAATGCCTAGAATATAAATTTGGTCACTGTAAAAATTCATGTATAATCTTCACCTTTTTGCTAAAATTTTAGGATTAAAATCAAGATTGTGGCTTATCTATGAGCCAATCTTCTGGCTAGTGTAAATGTGCCATAAGAAGCAAAGCGACTCATACATGTGATTATCTTCTTTGAGGGGATAGGCATTTGCTGTTTCACAATGATCTGTTCGAAAGCTTCAAAAAATCTGTGCAAAGCATTTGACAGACAGGTTGAACGGTTTGAATATTATGTTTGCTAACTAGTAACATCTATTCAAAATTATGTTTGCAGTGTTTGCAACACCCTTTCATGTAGATTTATATCTGTTTGCATCTAAGGAATGCATTCAAAGAATTACAACATCCAATTCCTTACCTAAAGTCTGAGTGTAAAACATTGCTGACCTTAAAAAGTGGACTAAAAGTGCAGGTAAATGGATAAGACTTTAAAATGTGGAAAGAAAAAGACTGATTGGAACCTTTTAAAACAACAAAAGCTGGAAAAAATACTGAACCTGATCCTTGTGAAGTATTATGTTAAAAGGCATGTGACCGAAAGTCTGCTCGCAAATTTCACTACACAAAGTATGGTCAGTGATCTTTTTGGGCAAAGAAGTTGATTTGGAGACAATTCTGGTTTATAATTATTGTGATTTCTAGCTCTTCATCAAGCCTTAATTTTTGTAATTGGAATAGAAGTTGTGTTTCTTGAAAATAATGCTTTTCCTTGATTTGTTTCCATCATTTTCATGTGTAGAAGGGGTGTCCATTTGAATTAATTTTTCCAGAGGGTCATACAAAACTCACAATACTCAAACTATTCTAACATATACTTACCGCATCTTATGTTGTGGCAGCAAACAAATTATTAATAAATAAAGGTCATAATCATTTAATAATTAGATGTTTTTCTTCAATGGAACTATGAACATCGTTGTTCATTTAGGTGTTCCCTCAGAAATTTTATTGGCATCGATGGGGGAGGTATGGATATTTTCTGGCACGATACACCACTGGCATAAATTATGCAACCTAAAAGATAGAAGAACAGTATAGACCATTTGCTTGTTTGCTTTGTTGCTTATACCAGTTTATATTATCAGGGTGCAAAGAAAGTTATTTTACAACTTACCTGAAATTTTTTTTTTCATGAGCATTGATTTTAGTTCTTCTGTCGTTTCAATATTGCCAAAAACTTACTTCCCCGTGCAGGGCTCAAAGTTTAAATTTGAGTTTGGGAGCACTTGTGCAACCAGATGTAAATTTTTAGGTGTACTGCCGAAATTTTAGGTGCACAGCTGAAAATTTTAGGAGCACAGTTTACAGTGTTAAGAGCATCTATTTCAAAACAAAAAGTAAAAAGCTTAACAGTGCCACGTATATATGTCATCAAGGAAAAATTAAACATACACAGATGAAAGGAAAACAATGTAACTTTATTATTTAGAACCTGGTTGTGTTATTCCTACATTACTTTTACTATCATTGCTTAAAGCTATATGTACTGTTTAACGTTGTACTAGTGCAAGTACGTAAGGAAGCAGGGAAGCAAGTCAATCGCACTGGGGGTTTTATGAATGCACAGGTGCAATTACACATGATGAGCATGTTTCAGTCCAGGAGACCAACAATAAAGTATGAAAGACCATGGAAGTTAAACCCAAAAATGCCAATGAAAATCCTGTTCCACTACCCACCTGCACTACCTTCCATTTAATCCTGTTATCCTAAAAGCTTTCCCAGAATCGTTTTGTAACGAAATGAAGCCTAGTAAATACCCGGTAAAAGAAAGAATTGGGGACGTAAGAAAAGGGATAGAAGAGTGAAGGAGAGGAAGTGGAAGGTGAAAGGCGAGTCCAAAAACTATATAGAAATTTTGCTTTGTATGCATGCCTGAACTTCAGAAGCTAATATTTTGCATCTGGATCAGAGGGCCGCATTTAAGTGTTTGACCCATAAAATGATAAATTGGATTTGGGGCAATTTTGGTTCTTTATAGCCAGACAGTGACCAGAAGACTGTTGGTTCAACTAGCTTTTGGCAAAATTCCCAGGGCAAATTGTTTAAAACTCATTGTAAGTTCATGTCATTAACTTGTCTTCCAGGTATGTCCAAAGTTTTAGTGAACTTATAGAGTTTCAAGATGAAGAAGAAACAGATGAAGTTACAAACAGGTAATTACTTTTCCTTTGAAGTTTGCAGTCTCAGTTGATTTGATCCTAATAATCTGATGAGGCTTGTGTTTTGTAACATAAATACCATGTGAGTTGCATCAGTTGATTTTTTACCTAATGATCCAATGTGACCGTGTTAAGGCTTCAAGCAACAGTTGGTCATCAGAAATTTGTTTCGTAAATGTACAGTATTATTTTAACGGGCAAAATTTTATTTGGGTCTGCGACTCAAACGTGGCACTTTTGATAGAAGCTGATATTTTTTTAACTTTGTTTGTTCTTGTGGTTTAATGCTGGGCCCAGTTGTTCGAAGGCTGATTAGCCCTTAAGCCGGGGTTAAATTTAACCCGGGTTTCTCTTTCTTGTGTTCAAAAGCATTTTCTCGGATAATTTTCTCTGTTATATTTAGAGCTTTCAATCATCAACTTGTAGACAAAAAGAATTAAAACTGAAATGCTTTTTAAGATTTCAAATTTGAATTCAAATCTCGCTCTAACCCTTGGTTATCTTAACCTGGCTTTGAACAACTCGGCCCTGTACTTTTATTGGGGTAAAAACACACAGAGAACATTGGAAATGATTAGTATCATTTCTTATCAATAGCTAAAAAGAAAATGACGTTAGTAAAGAATTCATAATGCGCAGTTCTTGTTTTCTACTGTTGCAGCAACAACAATTTTTGTAAACATACTGGTTTGACCAACTAAAGTAGTGAGTTTCTTTTTTCATTAAATTCTTAACTTTGCTTTTTCACTGGGAAATTATTGTAGTCTTCAAGTGTTGTTTGTCAAACAATACAAAGCTATGATTGCTTATTGTGCAAAAATTTTGTACTTAAAGGTCTTGTAAAAATAATTCAGTTGGACTTTTGTACAATGGCTTTGCAACAGGCATTACCTTCCTTCCTATTTTGCACACACGGCATTTTTGTGCACCTAAATTTCCCCTTAGCTTTCAAATACTTGGCATGCAGCCCACATGTACCTGTCATTTTCTTATTCCTTCAGATTTACTCAAAGTTTAAAGTACATCAAACAGCGTCATGACAATGTGGTTGAAACCATGGCTCAGGTGAATGAGTAATCATTATTGTATTGTGGCAATAGTAAATTTCAGCTTTTTTATTTGGCCTTAAGTTAAATTAAATTTGTTATACTTATTTAGGGAATAATGGAACTGCGTCAGCGTGAAGGAGATGATGCTTTTCATCCTTCAATAGAATACTTTTTAGGTAGGTAATGTTATGAAATATTTTCAAGCATTTTTAACGACATGTCAGTACATTTTTAATTATGACTTTTTCAGTCTTTTAAGTCACCTTGTATACAAAGGGAGACAACAAGGCCCAGTAGTCAGGGCATCAGACTTGCAATCCAGGATTTTATTCTCATTCTGACCATTAGCTGAATTTGTTCGAAGTTCAAATCTTTTGTCATGCTTGTTAGTAGCAAACTGGTTGCCTACTGGCAATAGGCCTCTTTCAAAAATATCATAATACTCTTTGTTGTCCCTCCATAATGTTGCATAAGAATTGTTTTCAATTTCTCTTTTGACTTACAATAATTATTGCCTCAAGAGAACTTGAAAACAATGCTGATGCAAAATTTTGGAGAGACAACAAAGAGTATTATGGACTTTTTGAAAAAGGTCTATTTACATGTAACTGACACTTTTATCCAGTGATAAAAATGTTTGTCATTAATTTTGTTTTAAGGTATTCAAGTGGAGCCATTTAACTAACTAGACAACTAAGTGCACTTCTATTATAGATGGGGGATTTACACAGTACCTGTTCGTTTTTCTTCTCAGTTTTCATGTGTTCTAACGTTTTACTTGTTATGAATGCTTTTTCTTTTAACAGATCGCTTTTACATGAATCGTATTAGTATTCGAATGTTAATTACTCAACACCGTAAGTATCTATGAGTAATTTTTATCAGATCTAAATTGTTAATTTAAATTACCTATCAGTAAATGCATTTCACTGCCACATAAATCTGGTTGATGTTAAAGTAACCAAAACATGTTGACACAACAGTAATTCAACTACTTGTGATTTGTTATGACCAACAACAATCTGGAACTGACACTGAGTGAGTACTCTGACACCAAGCTGCAGAATTTTCTTTTGGAAACAGTGAAGTTTGTCTCACTCAACAGTTATCTCCTTGTTTCTCATGTCTCAGCAGTATTGCCACTAACTACTTTGCACTTGTGTGGAACATTTGATATCACCCTGAAGACAATTAACAGACTGAAGGCCGTTTACAGTCTGTGAAATTCAGGGGACCTAGCACTGTAGTTTTCTGCAAAAGCTACAGTTTTCCCAGTCAGTTAAAGGCAAAAGTAAAGCAGAAGGGGCTATGAGGCCCTGATATGTCTCAGCCCTGGAGTGGCAATTTACTTCACATATATTTAGCAGTGATGTTGTAAAAGAAAAACTAAACGTTCTTCACTATTATTCAAGCTACCTTTTTTACTCAACTGCACCTTCAAAAATACCCCATGTCTTTGTTTTACAGATTAAGTTGAGCTGTTGGTAAGCTTTTGTCAGTGTAATAATAGCCAGCAGTCGGCTCTGATCCAAACTGAGATGCTTGATACTTGCAATTCTTCAACCCTCTCGAGAGTTTCAACTTGAGAGAGGAGTTTTGCATGAGGGTGGCAACTTACTTTTGAGCAGTACTATAATGTGGAATTGGCAAATGCTAAATAATTTTCCACAAGGGTTTTGTTTCTAAAATAACGGGTTTTTTGTTTTCTTTCTGTTTACCAGTGCTGTTATTTGGACAGGATGCTAGAAGTTCTAAGAGTAATTTTGTTGGTTGTTTTGACCCAAACTGCCATGTTGTGTCTGTTGTTGAAGGTGCTGTACATTAATGTGATCTTTTGTTTATTTATAGGGATAATAATTAAGAATATTCTGAATTGAATAGTCAGAAATTAAGTCTATATTCAAAATTCTTGCTGTCGTACTGCCCTGTTATCTTGCGGTCATTAAATCTAAATATCTCAATTTAATCTTTTTTTTAATCAGCAATATAAGATAGAACCTCAACATAACGATGCACCAAGGGTTTGACAAAATATGTTTGCCAAAACAATGTTTCGTTTTATTGAAGTTCTTTTCTATACATTTTTACAAGAAATTACTGGGGTAAAAAAATTGTTCATTATACCGAGAACTTTGTTCCATGGAGGTTTGTTTTATTGGGGTTCCACTGTATCTGGAGTAAACAATATGATGTTGATAATTTGATCAAAGGTATCCAAATTCATGTCCCAGTGATTATTGCAATACAGTACGCATAATAATGATGTAATAAACACTTTGTGACTGGTTCTGAGGGAAACATTGAGATTTGAGTGATTTGGTATATAGCTGGAAATTCTTTTAATCTCGTTGTAATGGCAGTTGTCCGTCAACATTCACAAGTAACAGTGCACTGTTACTTTCTTACATCATAGATTTTGCATTGTTGCCTGCTCAGAGATTTTGGTGGGAAATGGGTTCATTGTTGGATTTCATGTGACCTTGAAGTAACTTTATGAGAGCGCATGCTGTTGGGAAAAAATGTCCAGCCATTAGAAAATCCACAAGATTAGATTCAATAAGCTCATTTTTACTGTTGTTTCGTTTGTTCTCAGATGCTATCAACAATGCTGCTTACCTCTGTGAGCAAAACTACATGGCCTCTCCATCGGTAGAAATTTCTCAAGTGAATGGTACGTTTTTAGATTTCTGGTCCTTTGAGATTGTTCAAAAGGCTAATAGCGCTATCCACCAGATAAATCACTTTCCACAAATGAGAGGAAACTCTCATTTCGTTTCATGATAGGTAGCATTTTACCCTATGAACAACTTAAAGTCTGTCTTTTAAACAACTGGGTCCTGTTTAGTGTCAGATGTTGAGAAAACCAATGTGGCTAAAACGAACACGAGGCCTGGTTAGCCAGCTGTCTCTCATTGGGGCTATGCAGGGGTACCCTAATCACATTGCAGGGGCTCATGTGTCTTTTTACAGTTTTCTCTTGTGGAATAGCCTGTCTGCTTGTGCATCGTTGCCTGTCATGGCTCATACTTGCAAAGTAACTTTTCTGCTGCCTGCTTACTGAACTTGGACTTGCCACAAATTGACCTCTGACACAAGTTTCACAGCAGAAAAGCTGTAAAGTGAGCTGAACGAGCTTTTTAGGTCGCAAGGTAGCCGAGCCAGCTAGAGACAAAATCGCGAGAAGTCTTTGTGCTGCGAGCCAAATTTGAAATACGACGAAAGACTTCTTCAAAAGTCTAGCATATCCTTGAGAATGTAAACAACAAATCTTCATCAGTGGTGTGGACCGGAAGGAAATCTTGTAACATCAATATGACAGTTCTGTTGTCTTTTTAAGATGACGCGTGCGCATAATCGGGACACTGTTCCCTTTAAACCATGACAAAACCATTTCATGATATACAGTTAAAAGAAACTTCGGAGCTCAGTTGCATGACCTATCCCACATGTATTTTTAGCACAGTTATTGTAATTACAAACCACTGTTGTTAACTTGGTGCGTCATTCACCTTGTCCATGTTAGGCAAGGATTAAATTAATGTTTTCTTCTCTAAAATCATCTTTAACCGAGTCAATGCACAAAACCTTTGCTTTTTATTTTTTCATGTATCCTCATAATAAACATTACAAAGTTGCAGTGTACTAATTTTATTATACTTTCTTTGTGCAGCTTATGATCCAAAGAAACCTGTTCAAGTGGCCTATGTTCCTGGCCATTTGTATCACATGCTCTTTGAATTACTTAAGGTATGTGACTGCACGTTGAACCTATGGACAGCACTTTTTCTCACTCGAGTTGATCACACTAATGTTTAACAGGGGTTGCTACATTTTTCTAATTTTTGTCAAGAAATGAACTTTTGTATCTGAGAAAGACATGATGCAAGTCACCAAACAAAGTCTATGCTATGATTATCCACCTTGTCTGTTTATCGCTGAAAAAATTTCTTTGATCAGTTTAGCATCAAGTCTGCATTACATTAACCTTTTAATAGTTACTGGAAAATCTTGCAGTCATTGCAGCCTCCATTCCTTTCCCTAAAGATTTGTTGACCAGACTGTGTTTTGTCTTTTCTATATAAAAAATGCCACATACAAGTTACTTCGTATAACCACAATAACGACATTATTCTCTGTCTTTAAGAATGCCATGCGAGCAGTTGTTGAACAGCATGGGAGCAGTATAGACATTCCTCCTTTGAAAATATTAATAACCAAAGGGAAACAGGATCTAACAATCAAGGTGAGTGGAACATGTGTCAAGTACGATCCAAAGTATTATGTGTTTTTCTTTTTGTCAAGTTATACTAATAGCCAATTATTAGGCCTG
This sequence comes from Porites lutea, assembly GCF_958299795.1. Lineage (NCBI taxonomy): Eukaryota > Metazoa > Cnidaria > Anthozoa > Scleractinia > Poritidae > Porites > Porites lutea. The sequence goes on from NC_133203.1 coordinate 16,000,576, forward strand.
TAAAGATTGAAAAAGTCAGAAAAAATCAAACTCAGACTATCTGAGTTCTGGCAATACTGTCATCACAGGCTTATTTTTGCCAGCCATATTGATGACTTTGCTAACTAATTACATTTCTTTAGATTTCTGACCAGGGCGGTGGAATAGCCAAAAGTGAAATAGATCAAGTGTTTGAGTATCACTATACATCAGCTCCTGAGCCACTGACAACTGGTGCTGCAGCCCCCATGGTGAGAGTTTTTTCCCTTTTATACATATACATGAAAAATTTGGCTACGATCAGCAAAAAAAATAATTGAGACACTGCCCTGAAGGTCATTTGTGATGTTTCACTAACTTCAAAAGGGCAGGGCTCGTATAGTTCGTTTGAAAAAGTCTTGAACAACAAGTGCTTTTATAACTGAAACCTTTTTTTCGTTTTGGTTAAATCTTATTCAGTCTTGCCTATATATTTACAGCACACCAGGAAAAAAGCTTTGTTGCTGGATTATTTAAGGTCTCTATTGATCACACCTATTTGTTAACCTTGAGTCTGGAAAAAGAAACCCTTGTTTTGGAAATAAGTTTGGAAAAAGTCTTGAATTTTGGATCCAACAATCTCCACGAACCCTCAAATGGAGAATGAAGCATTCCTTCCCCTGAGCCTGTAGGAAACAACAAGTGCCCAAACTTTGCAGGGCTGAGCTCTGGCAGTGCCTGGTGGCCCCTGGCATTCAACTGTTGCTCTTAGCCAACTAGAAAATCTCATTTCTTTCATATAAATCACATGCTGGACATCCTTAAGAGCACTGGGCTTCCCCCAATTTTCCTTAGAGCACAGCGTTGCTTTGAATGGAGGGTGGTTGGGAGGGGTGTAGATTGCTTTGTTCTCCAAAGTTTCCCCATTAAAGGACAGTGTCTGTATGTAATCTTACTGCGTAGAGTGGTTGCTAGTCGATAACTGGTTCATCCTCTGTACAAATTAATCATTATAAAATGAGATCCAGGCAACAGAGCTCGAACCGTAGTAACTTCCAAAAAGTGAATGAAGTCCTCAGTAGTTGCCAGTTCTGTCCGTCAACACAAAATAAAATCCCCTCAACAAAATACAGCTGCATACAGTTTGATGTTCCATCTTCCACTCCTGTTTAAAAATCATGAATTTACTGTTTTAAATAGTGTACTCAAAAGTCTTGTAAATCACACACAGAAATATGTAGTTCTGAAGTAATAAATTAACGATTATTATCCGAATCAGTTTTACACTTGGATTGTACGTTTATTCTCCAGGCTGGTTATGGATATGGTTTGCCATTATCGAGATTGTATGCTAGATACTTTGATGGAGACCTTCAGCTTTATTCCATGGAAGGATTTGGAACTGATGCTGTGATCTGGTTGAAGGTAACTTTTTTTTTCCTGTAACTTCACTTGACAACCTCGTTCCCAGGGTTCTCTCCTACCCGCCCCCATGGAGCGTTCTCTCTCGCTCCATGGGGGTGGGTAGGAGAGAACCCTGGGAACGAGGTTGTTCACTTGAATGATCCTGCCATAGGATTTCATATCAATACTGAAACATGAGAACAGCATTTCAGTAGGTCTAAGTTCAATAATAAAAGAATTGAAGTTATTTGAAGTCCTGAATAGGATATTTACTATCTTATTATCCAAAAGGAAAGGACGAAACTGGTCCCATTGGGTTTAAATACAATGTGTTTTAAAGTAATGTTGTTGGTGGAAAATTCTTGGTATGTGAACAAGATCTTGACTGTGGCACTGACCCCACCTTCAGGTTTAGATTTTGCTTGTAGACTAAGACTTACAAAGTTTATGGCTTAGTACCCCTGACAGAACAAGATTATGGAGCCGAGGATTGGCAATTTGCTGCATTTGAATCTCTGCTCGGCTGAGGCGCTATGGGGGTTCCCAGTGGTGCCAACAGTCCACCTCCATGCGCTTCCAAACTTTGCAGTCCTGTGCCACAGTACGAATTTCCTGTAGCCTGCGAGCAAGCTCTCCTATTTGGGCGAGCCAGAACACGCGAGCGAGGGGCCGAGGAAAGGAGAGCTTGCAACGATCTCTCAAAAATTTTCATTTCCACCCCGGAAACCCTGGGACTCTGCAAAGCGTGAAAACTGTCACCGCAAACGTGCCGCAGATTAGAAAGTTGACAACCGCCTGTCAAGTTTAGACAGCCGAGGGCGCGTAGAATTATTTATTTATAAATCGCTTTTGCAACAGCATCAAAGCCACGGGGACATCGAACTTCAACGTGTCCGCTCGGATGAGAATTAATACTTTGATTCTCGTTTCGTTTACTTTTGAAAAGTCGTCCGTACTGCAGCAGGCTAAGACGAAGGGAAATACCGTTGGCTGGAAAAAGACGTTCCGGAAAACAAAGTTGATAGATAACAGGCCAAGCTGGCGCCCTCTTCGTCTTTGTGACAAGTTTGGTTCTCAAGGGGATCAGATTGGTGCCAAGAACGTTTTTCAGCCCTCAAAGCAGACGAGGGGGCTCGTTTGATTTAGTCCTCGCAAAGAGAATATTGCGAGCCAAGGATAAGTCGGACCGAGCTTGTAGTTCTTGTGGAAGGAAAATGAAAACCCTTCATTAGTTGTATTCGTTTGTGTCAAGCGCCTTGTTTAGTTCTGAAAACGAGAAGAGTGAGAGTGAAGAGAGATTCAAGCGCCCGGCTCAAGCGCTGCCTTCCAAAGTCGGTTTCTTCGCCCGATTGAATTCCACTGGGTAGAAAACATTCAGAAACGTGTACTTGACAGTGTAGCTGTGTAGCTTGACCGTAAAGAAGGACAAAAGAAAGAGTTGGTAGCAACTGGAGTATAACTTAAGAGAACCAAGTTCAGGAAAACGCTACTCTCCAGTGCCGGAAAGGACAAACATATAATGTTTTGTTGGTTATTGCGACGGAGAGTCGGTCTTCTACACTGCTGCACTGCAGTACCAGGCCTGGCCTGCGAGCAAGCTCTCCTATTTGGGCGAGTGAAGCGAGTCTCGCGAGAACGCGCGAGCGAGCGGCGAAGCCGCGAGGGGCCCCTCGCTCGCACGTTCTAGCGAGGCTCACTTCGCTTACCCAAATAGGAGAGCTTGCTCGCAGGCTACCTTCGTCTGAGCGAAGTACAAATGAAAATTTATGAGAGATCGTTGCAAGCTCTCCTTTCCTCTGCCCCTCGCGGCTTCGCCGCTCACTCGCGCGTTCTCGCGAGACTCGCATCGCTCCAAGGAAGGGGGGATTTTCTGAATTGATTAGCTTTTCAGCACTCTCGTGGAATGGAATTTTGCGTCCTTCAGGTCTTGGTTTACCATGTGTCGGGAAAGAGTAGAAGTGTCCACAAATTGAAAAAAATTGGCATCTTTCACGAAAGTGTTTCTTTCGGCTTCAGAGACATCTTGGAATTCGTTGTTGTTGTTGTTGTTTTGCTATAATTACACAATTATTTGTGAAGCCGTGCTTTTATAATTTTATCTACACCATGTAGTGTACTGTGGGGTCATGCATGGCTTACTACATTTAATAAATATTTGTTGGATGAAGTTGAGACTCGTGTTATCGCCGAGGCTGAAGCTGATATAAGGCTGGTAACACTTACCAGGACCTAAACTGTAGGCTGTTAACCAGTGAGAAGACAGATTCTGAGTATTGTGCGATAACGGAGCTTTTAAACAATTTGCATGACAATTATGTCTTTTAGGCATTATCTGAAGAGGCAAGTGAAGTTCTCCCTCTATACAATACAAGAACACCCAAGAACTATGAAGAAGTAAGATTATCTGCTCAGCACTGTCGAGACTGGAGTTCCTCTAAATTCTATGGCCATGGACACAAATTTCTATCAACATATCACGGCAGAATGAGAGCAAGAAGATTGCATCACAGTAGGAAAACTGACTCTTCATAAAGTGGTCTTGGACACTGTCTCACCTGGATATTTTACGTGATGTTTTCTTATTCAAAATTAAAAGAAACATTTACAAATATATCACAATTTGCGATGGGATGTGGAACGCTGCACTGACATACGTTTATTTATTTTGTTACAAGATCAACTACAACCTTTGATTTAACAACCATTGAGTTTTTTTTGACTTGTTGTAAAAAGTATTTGATCATTCGGCACATGCAACGTAATTAGAATTTAGAATTATAAGATATTTTTATATTTCTTCCTTAAGTGGGCAAACTAATTACAAAACAAAATATGAGTTGTAAATTTTGATTAGACTTTGATCTGAAATGCTTAATGTACCTAGTAAGGGGGAACCGTTTTACATGTACAAAAACAATACGATTAATGAAAGGAAGGTAATGCTAACACACAGTGGGTCGTATTTAAGCAATTCAATTGCTGTACAGACTGTACTCAATGTACATGCTTATTCTAGGTAAATACAATAATGTTCAATAGCTATTTTACATTCCAAGGTTTACTTGGAAATAGATCAAGATCGATGTAAGTCTCAAGATTGTTTAAGTTGTTGAACAAATAAGCAAGATACAAAAGGTATTTTCTTGACCAAGTATTTATCTCACGTCGAGAAAAGTAATATTGACAGCTGTTAGTAGTGTAGGGTGTCAGTCTTCTTTATGTTGACACGTAGGGAAAAATAATTTTTATCACATGTGCTTATTTTATTGGGCACCTAAAGATCAGGTTAAATGTGATCGAAACGTATATGGTCTTAATGCATTAAGGGGGCCGCTCTAGTTGTTGTGGTGGTCTTCAGTTATTTGTCCACAGAGGAAGAACAAATCTGAAACGTTTTATCAATAAAACATGTCGCTTGATAAGAAGTATATACTTTTACTCTTATTTTTGAGTAGCGTAGGAGTATTTCGGAAGGTCTCTCCTAATTGGTCGCAGGAAAGAATGACATGTCAAACTGGTCCGTGAAAACGCCGTGACACAAGCACATGGAAGTTGCTTGTTACCGGTCATGGGCTCCCGCATCAGTATAGAATTAGAGGTAGCCTGCGAGACCATCCGGGTTTTTCGGCTCCAGTTTCACCTGTTTTTTCCCGGCGGGTGAAACGAGCCGACAAAAAAAACGGATGCTCTTGCAGGGTATTTACGAAGGTTACTAGCTTGTGTATTGGAGAGGGTAGGGAATTCTGTCATTTTAGTTTGTAAAAGGGCCCAAAAGGACTGGCAGATGAACTTTATGGCCGTGAAAAATTAGAGAAAACGTTTCATTTTGAGATATATTAGAGTGCATTTTGCAGCCGTTAAAGGATGCAAAGTTCTAAACGGTAAAGAGGTGTGTCCGTTTAGAGAGAGTTTACTGTACCAAGATTCAACTTTGGGTAGCAGGTTCGGAGCCACCTTTCATTTTAATTGAGTAATTATCATTATACCCCTAAAAGACATAAAAAAGGTTCTACTCGTTTAGCAGGCCCGTCCCCCTTTTTTTTTTATTATTATTCTTATTTTTAACTATCGCCAAAAGTTGAAAAACTACCTGACTAGAACTAATCTCGTTCCTACAGTCCGCGTTACCCTTGTCTATCAGAAGGTAGACTCTGGGAACGAGATTGGACTGGGACCAGTTAGCTAGTCTGCGTGGCAGGTGCAAAAAGGGGAGGGAAGGAGGATAAAAGCGAAAACGGAAGGGCTACACAGGCTACCAGTTAGCGAAAATCCGTCAACACGGCTGGAAGGACTGCCTTAAAATCAATAAAGTTGCCTAGTTTGAAAGTGATTTGTTGAAATCTAACGAAGATACAGCTCCACAAATTCTCGGAATTTTACGGACGTCTGTACGGTGGAGAGCACCAACTGATTACGAGACTTTGTGGAGCAATATCTTTGCTATCTTTGGACAAACCACCGTTACGGGTCCTCTTTCTAGCAGTGTCCCATTCTCGTCCCCAGAGCCACTCGGCTTAATTTGTAACCACCTGACCAAGAAACGACAGGCTCTGGGGACGAGAATGACAGTGTCCATGGACATTCCGTTGCTATACTGCTCTTTATCAATATTTACAAGAAAGTTGGAAGGACCTATCGGAAAAATATTGCATTTTTTTATTAAACACCATTGTCCTAATTGTCGACATAAATATGAAAACTTAAATCTTGAGAGGACTTTTAACGGGTGACAATCTTGCCAAAACATCTTGATTTTATTTCAAGCCAAAAATGAATGTAACTTGTTTTATAATTAGGTGGGTGTCTGTTAAAAAGGCGTCGATGCAGCTTTCCGAAACAAAACAGAGTAAATTATGGTTCAGAACGGCAGAACCGAACCTGTTGATTTCAGGGCCATTCTCTATTTTCCAATTGCCCATAATACACTCTGTTTGCCCCCCAAATTCTGCATAAACCATTGTTTTTAAATGCTCCTGGGAGTATTGCTTTTTCCCAAGAGCATTTTAAGACAATAAGTTATGCAAAATTTGGGGGGCAAACAGAGTGTATTATGGGCAATTGGAAAATAGTCAATTGAAAAGTGCGCATTCAATCCCTTATAGGCCATTGAATTAAGTCTCCACTGCACTCCATAGTCTCAGGTTGGGTACTGACCGGGGTATTGCTGGCTTTGGCAGCCGCGTTTTGTGTCGTCAAAGAATACGTGTAGAAAAACAAGGAAGAAGACAAGGAGACAAGGAGACAAAGACAAGGAGAAAAAGAGGAAAAAACTACAACAATTGGAAAAGAGTTGAGAAGGCTACTATTTTTTACTTCGTTTTGTTCTCCCCCTCCCCACCCCAGAACCAGCGCAATGTTGAACCAAACTTAACTGCTTCCGCCCGCAGCGGCGCAATCGTTTGGTTATATCCCAAAATTGAGTAGGGGGAATAGGTGTATTAAGCAAAGGGGAAAACCGTTAAAATGTACTACAGATAAATTGTACAACCTTTCCAGAAACTTGAAAGGAGTAGTAAAAAATGTATGGCAATCTCCAGTGGCTTTGCGCAGGAGCCTACAGGCTCCGGCTTTGTGTGACGTTTTTAAGTGTTTGTTAGAGTAAATATATGTATACTTGACGGATCCTCAGTCACTACAGCTAATTAACAATTAATGAGTGAGGCTGAGTATCTTATGAAGAATTATGGAGATCGAGGAGGGTGTTATCCGTCGAGGCCGTAGGCCGAGGCGGATAACACCCTCTGAGATCTCCATAATTCTTCATATGATACGAAAGCCGAATTTAATAATTGTTGTATTGCTCCTTCAAAATAATTCCTAGTTTAAAAACAAAGCTAAAACATGCTTACCTCCATCGATGTTAAGTGCACGTTTAGGGTTGTTCAGCTCCGCAAATATTCTCCAAAGTAACAGATGTCGCCCTTCGAGTTGTCTTTTTGCTGTTCTTGCCATGTTTTTAGCTATTATTTCGCCTAGTTCTTACTCTTAAAACGAGTGAAATGTCCGCCATTTTTGTTTTCACAACCAAAACAACTCAACCTCGACCCAGGTCTTCTCGGTTAACGGTGCATTAACCCGCAAGAAAGCTGCACTTTTGACGTCTATCGGTTCATTAATCGGAAAATTCTTCCAAATTTGGTCATCAGTAGCTGGTTATGGTGAATTATGCGTGTGCTTTTAGCCAATCAGAATGGGGGAAATATCTTGAATGAATAATAAAAGATATTAATGCACTACTGTTTTAGACCTAATAAAGATTATTTATAAGGTTTGTTCCTGGATACGCAGCGATTACTTATTCACGTGCAGACGCGGCGGAGTGAAATATAAAGTAGAGGGGTGGGCGGCTGAAAATGAAATTGAACATTCTATTCCCCCCCCCCCCCCCCATTACCACCAATAAGCAATAAAAGGCGGCCTCTGTCTTTTTTTGTAAGATGCCGACAACATCTTAGCGTTCCAGGCGTTCGGATAGTGGAGTACTGGGAACTTAAAACATTTTGGACCGATGCTATCTTAAATGGTGCTGACAACAAAAACTACATAGGATAGCCTTCCATAGGGCGGTGGGGGAGGATAAACAAATGAAATGTCCTAATCCAACCGGCTACGTACGTTGTTTGGATTTAACCAGACGACTGGACGTTTACTTGAATTTTCCAAAATAGTCCTAATGATAATGAGTTGACCGTGGTAAAATAAAAGAAAGTTATTTATTTTTCTTCAAATTGGGGAGGGGGGTCCCTGCCCCCATCACAATAAAAAGTGTGAAGAACTGAAGCCCCCCCCAGTCCCCCCCCCCCCGCTTCCGCCGCCTATGACGGGTCTGCGTATTCACTGCGAATTCACGTGTCTGCGTATTCGGTGTACTACGTTTACGGTCAAGGGTTTTGTTCCGAAGTGGAAGTTTATTCTGCCCAAAAGAGCAACATATTAACCAAATTAATCCCATTCCAAAACTTATACCGTTTGTCTGAGAATATTCACCGAAACATATCTCAAATACCCCCCGCCCCCCCCCCCCCCCAACAAAAAAAAAGCCTGGCTAAAGCTGCAATTAAAGGAAGCGATCATTTATTATTTCCCAGAGGGGCAAGAGGTTTTCAGAAAAATGTGATGTACCAAAAATTGCCCCACCCACTCGAAAAAAAAAGAAAGAAACAAAATCACACCAGGAGGCTCGAGCCCATATTAAAGTCTCCTGATCACACGAAAACTGTACCCCCTTGACGGAAATAGTTTGTGAAATGCACCCCCTCCTCCACCGCTCCTAGAACAATTTTTTAAGTAATCCGTTTTACCCTCTTTTTTTCTACAGTTCCTTGGATAATGACCCATATAAAGGAACGGGATAGGGATATTCGTATGCATGTTGTGTTTTAATATGTCTACTCTGGGAAAGGTTACTGTTAATCTGCACTCTTCTTCCTCTCTTGTTTTCAGGTAAAATACGATAAGCTTTGCAGATTTAAGACATTTCAATGTGTCTACTTCGTAAATACGGTTTAACAATTTTGCCAATTTTTAGACATTTCCTTCATTTTCCAAAACAAAGGCTCTTTTACTGGTATAGTATCCTCACCAAAATCTTCACCCTCTCCGGGGGCACAAGAAACGCACTCTTCAAATTTCCCGCCAGTTTTTGGGAAAGGACGACGATGTCGATTGGAGACTTCTCGACGGATTGGAGTATGAGATCCCGTGATCAAAATGGAGGACTTTGATTGGCTTGGTCGCTTGACGGCTGGCATGCGGAGCGAAGGTGCGAAGGTTGGAGCAGTTTTTTTCTGTTGAAGAAGTATTTCTGCACAGTCTTTTTTCCAGTTTATTCCAAAATTGCAAGGGAATTGCAAGAGGCAGTAGATTTGGAAATGTCTGCATCTGTTTTGTTTACTGCAAACCCTCCATATGGAAGTGACTGGCTGATACAAGGTAACTTTGCTCTTCGCTGAACACAGCTGAGGTGTCTGAGGTGTCTGCATGAGGTCGTCAACTAGGCTGTTTTTCTTACTCAATGCTTCTAAATTCTTCAAAATTTCAGGCAGCAGAATAAACGGAGAGATTAACCAGCCTTGTACAAGTGAAGCCTCGACGCTCATTGGGCGGGTGAGTATAAACGAGCTGAACAAAACATGTAAACAAAAGTAACTAATTAGAAGTGACAGGCCATGTGACAAACTTCGGTGCCTGTTAAGCGTATTTTAGCTAATTCTTTATCTTTTATGTTATTTGTACTATTATTTGTGGTCGTTTTAAGGAACGTGAAGTAAAGAAAAAGTGTAGTATTGTTGCTGGCCTTAGATAACGATATTCAAAGACAACAGATAACACAGCAGTAACAGCTGAGCACTGTTTCTGTTTCCCTTGAAACGACATGGGGAATTGTATATGCACAAGCAATGCACAAGCAGCTACTACTTGTCTTCAAGCACTGCATACTCATGACGAGCATAAACACCGGTATCAACTTGCAAATAAAAGTTATTAATAAATAATTTTTTTTTTTTAAAATTAAGAAAACAATAACATTGTGGCAGAAATGTTTAAGCTCATATGGTGTGTTGATGCCAGTGGATGCATATAGTCTGCATGGGATAGCATGTAGTTTGTGCAGTAAACTTATGTGCATTGTAACAAGAACTATGTTGTGTCAACAGGAGGGCAATTTCGGTACGCATGCATGCATTTGCTGAACAATTATAGCATGGCATCAAATCTGATGGCGGGAAATAGGAAACTCTTGTAAAGTTACAGTCCTTTTAAAAGTCATTTCGTTGATGCTTTGAATACCATACTTTCGAATAAAAAATGTTCTCCTTGACAAAAATTGGATATTTTCTACGTGGGTTTTCCGAAGTAGATTTTTCAGCAGTAGGTTTTCTTGACCTTTTAAAGACTTTAAAGACTCAACACCAAAAATCACTGTTTCTGTAGTACGTCTGAGTTTCATGGGCAAAGCAGTGCATTCTATGGTTTGATTTCCAAACTCATGGTTTGTTTATCAAGTAGGAAATGCTTCGTAGCAATGTTCAGCTGCTTTAAAAAGAGTGAAAAAGTTTTACTATGCAAGGTTTATTTATTAGCCTGATGTCTCATGTTAAACTGATTGCAGAGACACGCATTTATATATGCCACAAAAACATGAAATCCATGTTTTTTTAACAGTTTTTGGAAAGTTTTAATCAAAAAACATGTAAAAAAGATTATAAAGGTAAATGGAAACAGTCTGAGACAGCAAAAAGTACAAGTGATTATGTACCATGTAATTGAGCATTTCATAAGCTCACTCGCAGACAATAAAAATGAACCCCCAAAAAATGAGCAATACTTTTATTTTTCTTTTTGTAGAAGATACAGAGATTTTTCCTTAACCTACTATAATTTTTGAAGCTACTCTTGAGTAACAGCTCCGTATTCCACAATTGTTTTTCTTGTCATTAATTTGTATTTGATGACAGTTGTGATGTATCCAAAACAGAGAGTGGCCATTACTCCATATTCTAACTGATGATGTATGTTTGTCTTTAAAGCCTGTCAAAACATAAGACATGAAACATCACACAAATTGGCATATGAACAAATGTAGTATCCTTTAAAATGGCGTCATTTAGGAATACATTGCAAATGCAAAGGATTTATTTTAAAGGTGTGTTAATAACGTTTCATTTCGTGCCATTTCAGGGTTGGGGAGTTGGGCTAGATTATCTTTAAAATGCCCAAATGTTATATTAATTTGCATGATGAAATGTAAACATACAGTGAGCCATCAAAATAAGGTGGAAAAAAACTCAAATCAGAATTCAAACCAATTGCTGTAATTTATTTCTTTGTATAACTAAATAAGACAGTTTTCTTATTCTCAAAACACACTCTTACTGGCATCAGTATATGAAATTAAAATGTATAGCTGAAGTTCATGTACTTTATATCTCCATGAAGACGTGCCAATGAAGAAAGCTGAAGTTACTGCAGAAGGCAATTTTTTTCAGCCTTCAACAAACCACCATTCATTCACGGAAGTGTTCTTAGTTTTGTTGTAGTTCAATTGTTTTTCTGGTTTAATTATTTTTTGAACCAGTTCAAAATTTTTTAACTGGTTTTATTTTTTTATACCAGTTTGATTTTTTCAAATACGTCACTTTTTTATTTTACTGAAGGGGAGTTTATTCTATGTAATCCTTAAGTAGTGAATTAAGTGATTAAGATTAAGCACTTGTTTTACTGATTAGGGTTAAGCAGTCATTTAGGGTTAGGGTTAGGTAAGGTTTGGTACCCAATGCTTTTCCACTCAGTCAAAGAAGCAACACCAGTATTGGTATACACTAATGGCTTTTTTACTTCTTGAACCTCGGTAATAAGTACTACTTGACAAATTATTTAAATACACTACGTAGCTTTCTTGCACGCTGCAGAAAATGTCAGCTCAGTAGTCTAATCAAGTTCAATGTTCTGATTAGTAACTGTGCAAGGATATAATCGGGTGGGTGAAATTAATGTGTTTATTCTACCAAATTTGGTCACAACACGTGCATAGGTGTTTACAATTTCTTCAACTTTTGCCAGAAGAAGATTGGAATGGAGAGGTGATGTCTTGTCAACACGGTCAATTTTTATAGAGACAATGTCTCCAACTTTAAATTTTCTCGGTTGGTTTTTTCTTTGGCTTTGGGTTACCATTTCGTTGCTGTACTTTTCTTGATTTTCAGTTATTTTTTGTCGTTTTCTGGATTGTTCCTCATGATGTTCACATTCTCTATGGCTTTTAATACCATAAACAGCCTCATATGGTGTCATCTTTATTGCTCAATGGTAGCTTATGTTTCTGGTATAAGCTGCTTCTGACGCTTTTTCACACCATTTTTGAACACTTGTGGAAGAGGTGCTCATTATTAATGCTCTCATATCCTCTTTCCAAGATCGATTTGATCTTTCAACCAAACCTTGAGTGGTTGGTGTTCATGGAGAACCATGAGCCACTTGAATGCTATTTTCTTCACAAAATGCTTCCATCTTTTTGTTTGCAAATTCTTTACCATTGTCGATTAGGGTTTTTTTCGGAAAGCCATAGGTGTAGCAGTAGCGTTTGAATCCGGTAAGTACTTCGTCGGCAGACTTGGCCTTCAGAGGTGTTACGTAAACATACTTAGTATGATGATCAGTTATGTTCATGGCCCATGTGTGCTTCTCAGTACAATCACAAGGACAGTTACGGAAGTCCATTAATTCTATCTCTAAGAGAGATAGAAATGTCGCAGATTGAATAGGTTTATCAACAAGCTTAACACGCCTAGTTACTGACTGCTGCTCCGCATGAATTGGGCACAGGCCAACAAATATGCCTACCACCTTCATATTGACTTCGGAATAGTTGTTACTGATCCATTTAGAAGTAATTTGTCGACCACGATGAGCAGTGCGATTGTGAGCGAGGGACAGCACATTGTGAATGTCTCTTTTAGGGACCACTTTTCTCTTGTTTTGTGTTATTATTGAGTTGTCTGAATAAGCCCGTTGCTTTCTTATGACTGTTGATTTTTCCCACTTCGACAGCATGGCTTCTTCGGATTGAATTCCAAGCTGCATCTCGGTCTGGTATTTGAGATAGGCTTTTGCTTTATCGAAGAACGAATCCTGGATAAAAAGCGTTATCTGTGACTCGTTTTTGGTCTGTTTGTTTTTCAAGGCATACAACTGTTCGTAAAATATTTCTCTCGGTGCACATGGTACATGTACATGAGGTTTGCCCATGTTTCGAGCTCTAAGTCCCACTCTAGACCAAATGCGCACGTTTTTTACTGTATGAATAGTTCAAGAACAAATTTGGCCGAGCGGAGGAGAGTCTGGGGCTAATTACTTATAATACCTACAAATATTCAACGCTCTCCAACGAATTCTACCGTGGTCTACCTGGTAAGAACAATATCAAAGTGAATAAATAAGTAGTGTAGAGGTGGAGTGGTAAATAAAGCACGGGGTAAATGAAAGATCCTGTGGGGTGGTAGGCTCTGGATAAAAGACTAACAGGAGATGTGTAGATGATAAATTGCAGGAAAAGTTCCATCCTTTTTCCCTCTTCTCTTTCATCTTGCATCTAATTCTTTTTCAGAACCCCCCTTAAAAAGCCAAGCCCCAATTTTTCATCCACACCCCAAAAAGAAAAGGGCCTTTTTCAGACAGTTGATTAAAAGCTGGTTAACAAAAATTAAACTGGTTCAAAAAAATTGAGCTGGTTTGGGAAAAAATAAACCAGAGGTTAAAATTGAACTACAACAGTTTCATTAATCATTAACTTAATGTGGGGAGAAAGGGGTCAATTATCATTCTGACTGTAATAATTTATATCGAACGCATGCGTGGATATGTGATCATTGTTGATCCGCAAATGAGTCGATCCTGTAGCATATCGTTGAGTGTTCCTCTAGACTGGCAATGCTCCAACAACCTTCGGGGCTCCATGACGAACTCCGCGACACTTTCCCTTCCATGACAATTTCTCTTAAATCGCTGTACAATGACACTTGGCTTAGGCGAAAAATGATTTTCCAACGTTTTGCAAATGACTTGTAATGCACTGTAGCCGGTTTTTTTAGTTTGCAAGAGATCTCAAATGAGGCCGTATGTTTTGCTCCCATATATACTGAGTAAGATTGCTCGCTGTTCCTTGTCATCTTCAATTTTGTTTGCCAGAAAGTATTGCTCAAGTCTCTCTGGGTACTGAGTCCATGATTACACTGACTCATTGAACTCTCCCACGTTCCTGTAGGTTGCCGTTAAGGTGATTTTTCCGAATCCTCATCGCCAATGTAATACATGTATATCGAACACATGGAAATGTGACTACATTCTACTTTAATACTCATCAAAAAACTGAACTAAAAATCTTACATGTGTGATTGCATAACCACAGTGTTTGATTTACACAACTACATAATATAACTGAACCTGTATTGCATAATACTGACCTTTTCCTGATACTCAAAAAATGTGCTCAAAATGTTAGGTCGTAACAAAATTGAACCATCTTGTCTTTGATCTACTGTCTTTCAAAAGGGAAAAGGGCGACAACGAGGCTACAATAAACTAACTCTTCAGACTATAATGGTAGGTCTTCCAAATCAATTGTAAGACATTGTACACATCATCGACAGACTTGCAACTGTTTTGCAGCTGCAAGTACTTTCAAATCTTGTGGTTTTTTTAGCTGGAACAGTGGATGCCTTGGGTTTGAATAACAAAGTGAGTGTCCTTGGTGTTTTTGTTGAGGAGTGATACTTTTTCTGATAGAAGGGCAATCCTGCTTGTTACTAGGTAATGGCTCTGCCCTGACTACGGTTACAAAGTGATTTGCTGTATACAGGTTGCAGTCCTGTTGTCCAAATTACCATCCCTTGACCAAAGAATGGTTATGGTTTCCTTGTTGGGCATGACAGAGTTATCTGAAGTGCTAGGGTTGATAATTTGGTTCACCAAACAGCGGTATTTAAACTGGATGGTAGGGTACATCAAGATTATTGGTTTGGACAGAACAGAGCTCATACCCATGATGTGAACAAGGGAAAACCGTTGTCTGATCTCACCCACTACTAAAGCTTCCTCTGTCTTAGAAAATTTGCGGTCACCTCTCCTTGTTAAATCAACAGAAAATAGGACATCTGGTTTTCATTAAAAATCAAGACAATGAACAAGATATTGTTACACTCCTATTTTAGCAAAAAGTGAGGCAAAGTGTCAACTGCTAGCCCTTATATTTTGTAATAGCCAAGGTGTAAACTACTCGCAAAATTGCGACTCCTCCCTATGTTTTAGTCGCAAATGGAAGAAATTAAGTCACAAATGCGATTGTTTTGGTTGCAGTTTTGAGCCCTGTGATGGCACATTTACTTGGGTGTCAGTTACCTGACTGTTTTGAATGGGTTTTGATGCCCTTTCTTTGGCTCTCTGCCCTTTTTTACAGTAGTGTTTCTATGGATTTTTTTGTGATTTCTGTTTTGAAATGGCTCTGCTGGTTTTGTGTAGAGTGTACTGTTCATCCTGTATATTTTTAGAGTTTTTGATTACATGTGTTTAAATCGTGTTTTTTATACACATGTATCGAAAGTCTGTTTTTTGCAAATTGGCTAGTTTTGCATTGTTGTGGTTTACAGTGTGGCTTGCTGTGTGTGTTTAGTCAAGAGGTTTCTCATTTACATGGTTGTTTCTATAAATAAATTATTGTCTTTTTTCACCACAAGATATGTCACATAATTGCGGCTCACAAGGGGTAGATGCCTATGTTTGGCTTGAAAGTGTCTGAGAATTCGATTTGCCAGAAAGTTTGTTGGGATGTTTGTTTTGCTGTTTCAGTTAGCAGTTCCCAGTCCCCGTGGCATAGCACCCTATGCAGCAAAGTAAAATGGCCACCAAAATTTTATTTGAGAATCTTGTAAGTTACTCATTTGCTTGTCATGTCAGTTTTAAAGTTAAGCATTTTGGAAAGGTGGTGAAGGCTTAAGCAAGGATTTGAGGGGAAGATAATGTTCTTTTATGTGTTTCACAGCACTGTCATTCCATAAGCCCAACTAGTTATCAGCTGTGGATCATGAACCAGGGTTTTCATTAAGAATACCAGTAGCAGGGGAAAGGTGTAATGTTACAGGAGAATATTTGAAAGAGGCTCGTCATCTGAATAAAAAATAGTCACAGACTACTGAACGTAAGCCAGAGAATTTTTCATAGTAAACGGAGAATTCTCCGATCTCCGATGTGTGGTTCCAAAAATCATTCAGACCGTATACATATTTATGGTACCAAACAATATTAATAAAATCTTACTAATGTTAAGTATTAAACATTACTGTCTTCAGAATGTTATCCGATCTCTTTTAGAGAGAAATTATTGTTGGAAGAATAACCAAAAAGTGAAGAGGTACTTACAACTACAATCAACAGTTCTTTTTGGAAGATAATGAAGAGCTAGATATCACAAAATCAAAAATGCAGCTAACAAAACAACCAGGCAGTCACTAGAACGTTACCTTTGTCAAAAGGCCATGGTTGGTGCATGGCTTTGCAGCTCTTATTTGAGCAGAATTTAACCTTAATATCAAGTAGAAGAAAAATGCATGGAGTGAGAATGTATGAGGAATCCTGTTGTCCTTGACCGGGATCCATTCTGCAATCTCAAAGAGGACTCCCTCTGTGCCTGACAGCATAAAACAGCGAGGAACATGTTTTAAGCTTCAGCAGGCAGAGAACATAATTATCTTGAGGTACCGGGTACGGAATTACCATTCTCATGTTAAGTCTAATTGTTGATCCTCTACTCACACTAACTTCTAGCTCAGAGGTTACTGTTGTGAATGAACATGTGGCTGTACATCTATATCTACAACTACATTTACATCTACATACATAAGGTCAGTAAAAATTGCTAGGACATCACACCAACCGTAAAATAATATACAATAATGATATAAAATTAAATAAGAATAA
>NC_133203.1:16024908-16029908 GCF_958299795.1 Porites lutea
CTTTGGCTAGGCATCATCACACCATTCACTAGTGTAACAGTCTTATTGTTTTATTATGACTGACGTGTCAGTTGCATTTTTCTTAATTCCCGTGAAGAGATTTCACACCTTCAAACATTGCAGACTGTAGTTAACAGGGGTAACTCTTCGTCACGCAAAATAGTGGAAGATTTGTTAGAAATTCCTTTGTAGGTTTTATTTAAATGTTTTTTCGATCCTGACGGTTCACCATCTGGCAGCTGCATCCAGACATCAACTCAGGATAAACATAGAGTGAAGGTGATAAGAATGAACTTAGGTGCAATTGAACAGAAGCACAAATACTTACTCATTCTTAGCATTTTGAGTTCCTCGGCTAGGAAATTTGTAGCTGCAACCCTTTCTGTCCCTCGAAAGAGGGTAAACTTGCTGGAGCACAGTCGTGTTTGTTAGCGCGTTGAAGTCTTTGTGGTTGAAAACGCAACTTCCTTCTATTCTGTCAAAGGTAAGTTCTCACATGGCTGCGGTGACTTCCTTGCAAGAACGGAACTCCAAGGCATTGGACAAAAGTTCAGTATTGCAGTTTCCGCATTCACACCTACCACATTTAGAAGAATTTAGAGGGGAAACACGTTAGTTACTATAGTTACTTAGTGTACAACAAACCATGAACAAAGAGAACTTCATGCATGTAACAATTATTGTTGCATGCATTGAAAACTAAATTTGCTTGGATACGAATTTCGCAGGCTTACACCAGCATCAATAACATACTGTAAAGTAAAATAAGCTGCAAAAGTCCCAGTGATGTATTATTGATTAAAAAAATCCTTCTGTTAACCATAAAGGCCAACCTTCAGTAGGGGTGCAATGCTGCCAGTCTTACTATTTAATACCAATTAATCAAATGGAGCAGTGCACAACTATGAAATCAGGGCAATAATTGCAGATATATTTTCTTACTTCTCTTACCTATAAGCTGGCTTAAGTTTAAGTTTAATAATGCCTTTTAACCACGATACACACACAAAAAAATACTACAACTAATAATGTTTACAATCATCATATAAAAGTTCAGTAGGTAAAGGAAAGCAACAGGGGAAAACTGAATTCCCATAAAAAAAAAAAACCGTGTATGAGCCTGACAAATATCATTGTGATGGTATCTTGACCTTAAATCAAATTTGTACATATAACTACCCCGCACTGTTTATTAGAGAAAGACCATCCAGTCCTCCATTCTCAACTTTGCCTTGTGGATATGCCTAATATATAGATTTAGCCAGGGCTAAAAGCGAAGCTCCAATTTTAATAAATTTATAATTTAAATCAAACAATAAACTTTTAATCCACAAATCATTTAACTTAAGGGCACATTCATGTGACTTTTGAGGGAAAGGCTAAGTTATTTTAGAGTGAAACATCTTACATGGAATTGATAACCTTATATGTACACCAAAAAAATAGCAAACATCTTCGATCACATTCAAGATCACAGTAGATTAGGCCTCGAAAACAAATTCTTGGAAAACAAATCACGCCAAATTTTTTTTTGTTCGACAGGTTTACTTTACAAGTTCTTGCCAACAAATCTGGGGGTGTTTAAACCAACCTTTTATAATTTTTATACACCACATTTGAGGTGAAACAGTACTATTTATCGTACAGAGCTCGTACAGAATGCGGTATTTCACAATTTTTCAAGACAAATTGCACTCAGTCAAAATTCAGGACGAGCCAAACCGTTCAAAAATTTCAGAAAATTTCCAAAATCACCCATACGGCCAGCTGGTTCTCGTTTTTATAGTGCGAGCTGTCAGTGTGGTCGAGTGTTTGAATGAACTTTAACAGAGTTACGCTTCAACATAATAGCGAATTTATTATTATTTGTTTTGTTATTTAATGGTTTCAGTTATAACGATGTGTAATCTTATAAAGCGTTTGATATGCGCGACATTTTCGAGTACTCCTGCAAGCAATGGTCATGAAAGATGAAAACAAACGGCACGGACAAGCGATTAAAATTGCAAGAGAGACTACTAACAATCAAAAAAAGAGATATAATTCCGTGAAACATTTACAGAGACAACAATTTTCATTCACGAAGACAAGTATTAAAGTGTCTCTAAAAATCCTGAGTCTTTAAGCGTAAAGCTTAAGTTTATGTTTTAGCCGGCTTCCCAGCGCGGTGTTTACTGTTTTCGAAGGTGAACTCCTCGAAGCAAGAAAATCGCTCAAAGTTTTCTTTCTACAGTTAAATTTATAACTAAATATCCTTCGGAACGTTTTCTTTCTATTTGTGGTGAGCAAATATATCTGAAGGCTGTTTAAAGTTCTGTAAGCTTATATCAAACCTGATACTAGGTCAGATCATTGACTCAAATCCTGCAAACGTGCATAAACTTGCCGCATAAACTGTCAGCGTGAACTGTGCAAGACTCCATGAAACACAAACATCAAATACAATAATTACTTAGGCTTACCATTCGAGATTCAGTTCCTGAAAACTAGCAAGGGAGGCCACAGTTGCTTGAGACTTTTAAACCCTCTTACGCATAAAAGCAAGGTGAAAAACGAAAACGATGTCATCCGAAATCGAATTACCGAATTTTGACAAGCGACGCATTTCTCAACCAAAAACCCAGTAAACAAACCAGCCATGAATAACAGAAGACTCTTGATAGCAGCTGTATTTCATTTTGTACCTCCAGAGGAAAAAGACAGTTAAAAACATCACAAGTTGACACAAAACTCTTTCAGCTTCAGCTGTCAAAGTAAACTACTTTCAAGATGCTGCATAATTTTTCCGCATAAACTCACCTGTCAAATTTTGACCAATCAGAGTATAAAAATTGGACGTAGAGCGTGACCAACGCGTGACCATGGTAAGATAAGGTCTTCCCCGCCTGTACTTTTAAAAAAGCTGGATGAATTTTCGCTTCCGAGTTCAGTTTGAAATCAAAATCCTAATAGTGCGGGGCCATAGTGACATAAACACAACATATTTGATATGAATCCTTGGAAAAAATAAACTTGAGCCTGCGATCATTTGAAACTGGTAATTTGTCAGCGGATAACTTCAAAAAAATACTCGACCTCGATGGGTCGACACTTGAGCCCACGGTACGGTCAGGTGATACTTGTCAGCGGATGCCCTGTTTTGATAGCTGTCAATTGATCACAACATTGATGTGCAGCCTGTGCAATTAGTTTTCTCTTGGGCTCCCAAACTAGCTGAAAGTGTGAGAGTAAACATTGGTTTTCCTGTGGTGCGGACGGACGGCGGTCGGTCGGTGTACGGTCACGTGATTACCAAATTTTCTGGGATGGGTAGATTTACTTAGCAATGGGGCTCCGCCCACGTGTGCGCTTCGCGCGTGCGTGGAGCTCCGCTATTAACATGCTGCAAATCAATAATGAGTCAGGGTTTGCCATCCTTATTAATGGACACTGAAAAAGGATTGATAACAGAAGGAGGCGCTGAAACTTCAACAATAAGACCAAATTAAAGAAGTTCAGAAACAGCCGATGAAACAAAATCGCGATGGTCCAAAGCGGATTTGTTATTCCTAAGACAAATACGGACTCTAAAGAGATAACGTAACCAAATCTTATAGTCACTAACACCCAGGGAAGTGTCCCGATATTGACCCAAAACTGAATATGGGCCTTAAGATGCCCTTAAACTGCGAGCGATGATAGACCTTGTTCATATTCAGACATGACCTGTTCGTACAAATGAGAAAGATCAGTATTGTGTAGAGACTTATCTTCTAAGAGTTCCCAGAATTCCGATGTAATTTCTTTTCCTTGCCGCTACGAACACATTCTTGAGGGCAAATCTCTGGAACATAGCAGATGCGATAAGTGTGAAGAAAGGCTACCCATAAAAAGAGGAAAAGAATTATCGTGATGTTGAACTGATTGAACTTCTGGCTGACTGGACTGTATTACCAGTGGAGTAGGTTCTGGCAAGGCTAACCGGGCACTCTTAACATCATTGTCCAAAGAAGCTACAGTAATGGCAACCTCCTCACCAGCACATGGAGAAATCAGGAGCTTGGATTTAATGTCTACTGTTTGCACTCTAGAGCTGCCCATGCTGGAACTGGCCACGTGTGCTGAAGGGCTAAGAATATGGCAGACTTTGGTTTTGCAGGTGTTCGGCATTTTTGTGTCGAGAATGGGTATGATTCTTTTCACAAACGGGCTTACTTTTGAGAAACACGATCTGGTAATGTGTAACCGTTAGGCAAAATCAGTCGGAAGAATCGACTCAGTGGCTTTTGCTGTGTCTTAATCCTCGAAAGACCTAGATGCACCCAGGAGGAAATCCAAAATCTCAAGATTTAACTTATCGTTCCATTTGTTGTTGGGACTTAAGCTCACTTTCCGTCTTTGAACTCTTCAGGGTGGGACATAATGTGACTAAACATATAATTATGTTCCATGATCTTACAGGAAACAGAAGTGAGGGAGATGGGTCTGTAGTTCAAGGCAAGTGACTTGTCTCCTTTTTTGAAGATGGCATGTATGTTCACTTTTTTCCAGTCCTATGGGACATCCCCTATCTGTTGCAGGAATGGGAAAATTTCCCTTGCCCTGCATTTTTCAATACCCAGAAGGGGATTTCCTCCAGGCCAGCAGCCTTTTTTAAAGTCAAGATTACTTAACAGCTTTGCAATCCTTAGCAATTTCAACGGCGTCAAAATGCAATTGAAAAATGTTGAGGAAGGCTTGTGGGAGGTGGTAGGTTCTCGAGATCCTCTTGAGTATACTATGATGCACAGTCTCCCCTATTCCATTTTCCTTCATGGGAGAGATACCAACATTGTCCTTTTTCACTGACTTGATAAAGGACCAGAAACGCCTACCCAAGGTGGGAAGGTCAGGGTTTGTTGTGGTCTCCAATAAATTGGAGACGTAATCCTTGTAGGCTTCTCTTTGTTGCTTTTTTAAATTTCGCCCAACTTTCATGGGTCTGGAGTTGCTTTGCTTTGCGATATAAGTGCTCCTTTTTT